>NW_010357151.1:201322-265061 GCF_000414095.1 Morus notabilis
TTTTTTTTTTTTTGCAATGCCCACTCGCGGTAAAGCGCGTTTAAATGTATCTGGTTGCGTTTCATGACCGTTTAGACTTGGGCCAATTTTTAATAACACCAAATAAAACAAAACATTTTACAATATTACATTACTAAAAGAATCGGATATATTCATAGTGACAGAGAAAATAATTTCAAATCTACAGTGACGTTATGGGTTTAAAATTATGGTTCATAATTTTAATTTTTAAAATTTAAATTTTTTATGAGAGAAAAACACTATAAGTCTTAAACCAGACAGAACCCTTAAAACAAGCGTCACTTATGTTATCTTTAAAGTGCCCTTTTTTCCATTATTCCAATTAGATTGAAATTTCTTAATTCAATTTATGCAATTATCTTTTATGATATATTATTTGTAATATTTAAATGTAAGTTAGCATCATAGTTATCTTGAAGGATTATTTTGAATTTAGTTTATATTTATCTTATTAGTTTTAGATCTCTGTAAATACATTAGCAGTTGTAATTTTGATTAAAGTCTTTTGATGATGATTAATGAATGTTGCGTTCCAATTTCTCCTTTGGAGTTTTTCTTCTCCTTCTATTTTTATCTCCCTCGCGATTCTCCTTTATATATATATATATATATATATGTAAATTCTCTTTCTTGAGATCTTATATATTTCAATTTTGTCATAGTGAAGTCCAATTTCCATACTCAATCACACAGTGAAGTCTGCATGCCGACCGGCGGCGTCTAGAATATATAGTCATAGTAAAAAAAATTCTCTTTATTTTATTTTTTTCACGAACCATGATTTTTTTAGAACTAATGATATAACTAAAAAAATTGAATTAAAAAATAAGAACTTTTAAGAAAAAATTTAACCATGTACCTTTTTGTGGGGAGACTCTTTCACGTTGAAATTCATCCTTATTCTTCTAAAAAAGTAGGACAAAATAAATTTTAAAAGGTAATATATATTTTTAATTTTATTAATGAGTATTTTTTAGAAGGTAATAATATATATTTTTTATTAATGACGGGTGTGTAATGAGTATTTTTTTTAAATATTATTATTTTTAAAAGTAATTTTATTAATGTGTATTTTAATAACATTAAAAAGGGTGTACGAGAAGTAAAAAAAAAAAAAAGGTGTCAATTAGCGCACTTTTTAAGTATATTATAATATAATACGAATGATTTTTGGCGTACCAAATTTTTAGTTTGAGTTTATGAGTAAATAAGTTGATATTCTTTTTATTGATAAGTGTTAAAAAAAAATCTTTATTTCCAATATACATCCATAAAAAATAATGACGGACTTTTTGTATGAATTAATATTAAAAGTTGATAATTTGTTCACCAAACATTCCTCTGTAACTACTTGCAGTTCACAAAACAATACACTTTTCTTGTATGTTGGGTTAATATTTAGCATAACGCCTTAATTTTTTTTTTTTTTCGGAAAATAAATTAAGTTTTTCGTTTGAGTCCTTTAATTAAGTTATTGTGTACATAATGTTCTTATGATAATGTTCGTCTATTTGTGAAATCTCCTACTATGTATCTTATTGATTTCAGCTCCTTTATGGTTGACCTACTAAGTGAAAAGTAAAAATCCATTTAAAAAAAAGTAAAAACAATTTTTTTTTTAATCATAACTCCTACAACGATAAATTGATATTTAAATTAAATTTCACAAAACATTAAATTAAGGATTTGGGAATCTAATTGTACAAATTAGATTGAGGACAAAGTTGTAAGTTAATAGAGAGTTCACGGACTATTTCTGATAATTACATTAAAATTAAAAACAGTGAGATAATTTTTTTTAAAAAAATATTTTTTTGATAATTGGACTTTCATTAACCAAACAAAAGCAATTTTAAATATTCTTTTATTTATGTCTTAAAACTCCGCGTTTGGCGAGTGGCAATCTCTAATTACTTAAGCGAGTATAAATAATCTTTTTAAATTGTAATTCAAATGTTAAAAAGAAAAAAAGAAAAGAAAAGAAAATTCTTCTATTACTTCCAGAAACAAAACGAAGTTTCAAATCAAATTCCACACCAATGACCTTTTTTTTTCTCTTTTTTTTTTCTTTTTTTTTTAAATATTAACGGTCCACATTACATTGACATACATTTCGTCATCATCCCCAATCGTGAAAATATTTTCGGTGATCTTCCAAGAAAATCCTAACCTTCATCGACCATAATTTCTGCCCCTCAGAAAAATTCCTCCATTCTTCTCTCTATAATATATAATATATATTTACGCGTCGGTGTTTCGAAGTTGCTGGACTAACTCTCTCTGCAACTTCGTGGTCACATATTGATTGAATCAAAAGAGAGAGAGAGAGAGAGACTTTGAGGATTCGCCAAAAAAAAAAACGAAAAAAAAACCCAGAAGAGCTCGTGGGTTTTCCAATAATGGCGGCGATGAAGAGACCCAAATTGGAAAAACTTAACGTGTTCGTGTCTCTGACGAGGCAGAGATCGGTTCAGATGCTGATAGGCGTGGGGCTTCTGTATTTGGTCGTGGTCACCATGGAAATCCCCTTCGTCTTCAAGACCGGCTTCACCGACGTCTCTCAGGAGACCGCTCTGCACCGCCCTGAACACCTCAACAGTGAGTTGGAGGAGAGAGAATCCCCGACTCGGCCTCTCGAACGCGTGACTCAGAACTCGCACCAGCCGATTCCGAGTCGAACCGTCCCGAGCCACCGCCGTGGCCCGATTCTATCAAACCTGGTGTTTGATCGGAAGACGTTCGATTTGGGAAGCGGTTCGGAGCTCTACAAATCGGCGAAGGTCGCGTGGGAAGTCGGGAGGAAGTTCTGGCGGGAGCTGGAATCAGGGAAGCAGCTCCGAGTCCACTCGGAAGAGAGACGGGAGAATCTGACCGAGTCGTGCCCGCGCTCGGTGGTGCTGGGCGGGTTGGAGCTCGAGTCGCGGGGGGGAGTGGTGGTGATCCCGTGCGGGCTGACGCTGGGGTCCCACATAACTCTGGTGGGGAAGCCGAGGGGGGCCCAGCAGGAGGAAGGGACGATGGTGTCGCAGTTTAAGGTGGAGTTGATGGGCCTGAAGACGGTGGATGGGGAGGAGCCGCCGCGGGTTCTGCATTTCAATCCGAGGCTGAGAGGGGATTGGAGTGGAAGGCCGGTGA
Organism: Morus notabilis; assembly: GCF_000414095.1. Taxonomy (NCBI): domain Eukaryota; kingdom Viridiplantae; phylum Streptophyta; class Magnoliopsida; order Rosales; family Moraceae; genus Morus; species Morus notabilis. Next base: position 204,479 of record NW_010357151.1, read on the forward strand.
TTGAGCAGAACACTTGTTACCGGATGCAGTGGGGCTCTGCTCTCAGGTGTGAGGGATGGAAATCCAAGGCTGATGATGAAACTGGTAAAAAAACCGAAAAAAAAATATATATTTTTTGTTGTTTGTTTGTTTGTTTTGTTTGTTTAATTTGCAAAATTTAATGATTTGTGTTTTGTTTGTGGGGCGGTTGTTGGGGGAAATTGAATTGCTTTTTATTTGCAGGGTGTTTGTTGGGAGTTCAGAAAAGAAAAAAAAAAGAACTAAGATTTTGTTGCTTGTTTGTTTAATCTGTGTTGATTAACTTACTGGAGAGAGACCCATAAACGCGTAAATTGTTTTTCTGATGTGCTGTTTCAATTTTGAGTAGTTTTCTGGTACTTTTCCTTTTTATTTTCGATTTATGGAACAGTATGATGTTGGGGAAATTGAATTGCTTTTTCTTTGCTGTGTCTTTGTATTGGCCCAGAATGAGAAAAAAAGTAGGAAAAAGAAAGAAGTTTGAATAGATTATTTTCATGGGATTATTAACATTAAACATTTAAATTTTATGTTGATTGAATTAGTTAAGAAAACCCATATTTTCTGGTGCTTTTCTTTTTATTTTTGCTTTATGAGATGTGAGGGTTGCACTGTGATCACATGAGCTAAGATCTAGCATACCTTTGGATTAGAATATTGGCTATCAGTTCCTGCAAGAGAGATGGGACAGTATTTGCAGAGAATGATGTTCATTAAATATCTTGTTATAGCGACTACTTAGGATGTCAACCTAATGTTACGATTTCTGGGGTGGATTCTTTTCTTTAGGAAAGAAACGACAATGTATATGGAATATTAACAATGTATTATCTGCTCGGTTTAAAATTTTTTTGTTGTCTTTTGGACTTGATTTCTTTGTTAGTCTCTGAGTTTGGCCTTCTTTATTTTAGTGGTGCCCACATTGTGTAATTCGTTAGCCTGTTTGTAGTTGATGGCCAGGTGAAGTGTGAGAAGTGGATCCGTGATGATAACAATCATTTGGAGCAGGCCAAGGCAACATGGTGGCTAAGCAGGTTAATAGGCCGAACGAAGAAGGTGACTGTTGACTGGCCGTACCCGTTTGCAGAGGAGATGCTCTTTGTTTTAACTCTTAGCGCTGGCCTGGAGGGTTACCATATTAACGTTGACGGGAGGCATGTCACCTCTTTTCCTTACCGCACAGTGAGTAATGCTCCACAACCTGTTGATCTAGTTATGAATTTAGATGTTTTCTAAAGATCCTGATAATCTCAACAGGGATTTACTCTTGAGGATGCCACCGGGCTGTCCGTGAGTGGGGACATTGATGTCCACTCTGTATTTGCTGCTTCACTGCCCTCGACGCATCCTAGTTTTGCCCCACAGCGGCACCTTGAGATGTCAAGCAAATGGCGTGCTCCACCTCTTCCTGAGGGGGAGGTTGAAATGTTCATCGGTATACTTTCTGCAGGCAACCATTTTGCTGAGCGCATGGCAGTAAGAAAGTCCTGGATGCAGCACAAGCTTATCAAATCGTCGAATGTGGTAGCTCGTTTTTTTGTAGCACTGGTAAGTGATTGTCACGGCACCTTAGTTGTGGTTGATGATTGATGAATAAATATCTTCTTAAGCGATTTTATGTACTCTGACAGCATGCCAGAAAGGAAGTGAACACGGAGTTAAAGAAAGAAGCGGAGTTCTTTGGTGATATTGTTATAGTGCCTTACATGGATAACTATGACCTTGTCGTGTTGAAAACTGTTGCGATTTGTGAATATGGGGTAATTTCTGGTGCACAAACAACTGAAAATGTTCTGCTGTTTGTTATATTTGAGGTTAATCATATATCGTGATGTTATTTCCATTCCAGGTTCAATCCATGTCTGCTAAGTACATTATGAAGTGTGATGATGATACATTTGTAAGAGTGGATGTCGTTCTCAACGAAGCAAAAGAAGTACCTCAGGGAAAGAGTTTGTATGTTGGAAACATTAACTACTATCATACGCCCCTGCGTGCGGGTAAATGGGCTGTGACGCATGAGGTATGGAAGAACTTAATGGTGGTGATCCATTCATCTATAAATTTTGATCTGTGTTTTCTAACTATCTGTTAATTTGGAATGCCTTTATGGTAAGAAAGTAGTGAAGTACTGGATAGTTCTCTCTGCTTCACACACTTGCACACATGATGTCAGGCTCTGACAACTGCTTTCCTTTCAAATCTAGTAAAGGTCCGGAAGCTTGTTTGATTAAATTAAAACATTACAAAAAAGTGTTTGATAGGTGGATTTCAGGAAATATGTCGTAGTAAAGTTTGAGAGAGGGTTTAGTCTTAAATTATTACATTATAGATGAGGAAAATGAAATGACTCAATTGATTTTTGCATGTAGAGAGAAGAACATTGATTGACTATATCATTTTGAGGTTGTAACTTTGCATTTGATTTCAGTTTTGTTACTCTTGTTTTGGCATACGAGTCATGCTAATATTTCTATTGGCGGTTTTTTCAGGAGTGGCCAGAAGAAGTTTATCCTCCTTATGCAAATGGACCTGGCTACATTATGTCATCCGATATTGCACACTTCATTGTGTCTGAATTTAGAAGACATAAATTAAGGGTAAATATTGTCATCTTCATTCATTCTTTATCAGGTGCTTTATAGGCGAATGCCTAAACAACTCGTAACTTCTTGCAGTTGTTCAAGATGGAGGATGTAAGCATGGGAATGTGGGTAGAGAAATTCAACAGTACAAAACCAGTAGAGTATGTGCACAACGTGAAGTTCTGCCAATTTGGATGTATAGTAGATTATTATACAGCACATTACCAGTCCCCGAGGCAGATGATGTGCATGTGGGACAAATTGCAGGAACAACAAGCAAGGCCTCAGTGCTGCGACATGAGATGATAACAATGGTATTAATGACCATCTTGAGAAACAATTTTTGCAGTCATAGCATTTTATGTTGTATATTCTCTATAAAGGCTTAACGATCATATCTGCCTTTTGGGCTTGTACAAAAATTTTCCTTTCAATGAAATTCATTCATTATTTACTGTTAGCTGTTTCCTATCTCTCTCCCTTTTTTTTTTTTTTTGGGTTTTAAGCTCTTTCTTTTTTCACACAAAAGAGTAATCTAATTTTCATTAGAAGCACAAAAGTACTAGGAGGAGAAAATGATAATCCTTTTAGATTAGGAGCAATGTGTTACCTGTTCTTTTCTTGGTAAACATCCCTTTCTTTCGTCGGTCGGACCTTGACGTTGAAAGGACAGAGGTTAGAAAGCCTTTTAGCTAAAACTCGAATGCAAGTGGACCAACCCAAAAAAACGTATCAAGGTTAATTCCAAGCCATCAAAAGCTGAATCGTCTCTTCTAAACTCAAATTCAAAAGCAACATGATCGTCCTTTACTATTCAAGTATCATGCACTGTCCAACATAATTAAATTTAGACCAAAAAAAAAAAAAATCTCAACCAATTATGCGGTATGAATGTGAGAAAACTACTTTATCGGTACTATTAAACTTTTTATTTTATTTTATCAAATTTCGTCAAATGTTATATTATCTAACAGTAAAACTCTCTCTTAAATCTTTTTATACCATACTATAACAAAGGATTGAGTTCAAATTTCATGTCTCTTTTTGTGTTTGCCAAATAAGATTATGCCACATTAATTATAATTATTTTAACAGTAATAACTTCTTAATTAATGTGATAAAAAATTTTAAATTGACACTTTAATTAACGTGTCATGATATTATTAAAATAACATGAAAAAAGAGTGTCATAATATTATTAAAATGACATGAAAAATGATAAAAATAAGGAGAGATAAGAGTCAATTTCTATAACAAAACGTCCGAAAGAGAAAGCAAACAAAGGCAAGGAAACGACATGACTGATGACTAGATCATTTATCCGTCATCCCGGAAGAAAGCAACACAAATTTCTCCTATTTGCCCCATCTGTGTTGGACTTTCAATTATAGAGCACTTCACTGAAAAGTACAACATTTCAAATTATTCTTCTTCCAATGTATTCAAAAAATTAACAGCTCACAAACAAAAAGCTAGCTTTTGAAAATAGTACTTTTGCATCAAAAAGCTTTGAAAATATATAGTACAAGACATTCATAGAAAAAGGTCATGAATCATGAATGGTAAACGATTCAATTCTTGATCCAATTTTCTCTTGCTTGGCTGGAAAGAAAGCAAAAACATGCAATGATTTTTTCGCTGAAAAGGAGAAAAAAAAAACACGCAATGATTTCCAACGAAGAAAACAACCAATAAAGACAATAAGTTAAATTTAGGAGACGTTTTAATTAGTGTATTAAAATCATAATATTAAAATTATTTTTAATTTACGTATAATTTTTATAAAAAAAATATTATTATAAATTATAAATTATAATTTAAATCGGGTACGAATTTCTAACTAATCAACTTCTTAATAGTTGCTTCTGAAGAGTTTTGTCATTTTGCCTGGCAAGAACGATTCTGAGTTTCTAAAATCACATGCGCAGAATCCTAGTTTGCACTTCATTTAACTTTATCTTCAGTTTTTGTTCGCGCGTAATCACACGTGTCCAATAATCGACAACTTTTGCGCTTTGATTACTCATCCATGCAATTTCTGATCACTTCTTTTGTGCATGGACCACCACTTCCCTTCCACGTCGGCCCACCAATCACACTCATCCTGCAAAACAGTGACTTGTATTAAATTTATATATTTTTATGAGAGAGAATTAAAAACTTTACTTTTTAAAGCGTATGTATTTAAATTTTTAAATTTTATTCTTAATTAATACTATTTTATTAATATAATTAGTATAATTATTTAAGAGTAAATAGAAGAAATTTTAACCCATGCAATTTTTTTTGATTTGTCAAAGTCTATATTTCTATTTATTTTCTTGAGATTTTAATCCTATTGGTACGTGTCTGTTTTTAATACGCTAAAACACTTTTTTTTAACTCTTTTTCTAAAACAACAAAAAAAAAAAAAAAACTGAGAAGTTCTCTCATGTCAGTTTAAGAAAAGTAAGTTTTGAGTAGGAACAGAATTACCTAAGTTTTTTTTTTTTTTTTTTTTTTTTTTTTTTTTTTTTTTTTTTTTGTTTTATTTTTGGTATGTATAGAAAGGCATATACAAAAAGTTTTGAGATACGCATTTCGGATTTGGTGAATATTGTTTACGTCAATAAAAAGTTTCAAAGTTAGATTATAATTTAATAAAAACAACAAAAAGTTAATCATGGTTAGGAACAGTAATTTTATCGTGAGTACTAATGTTAAAGTCTGGTAAGAAAATTGTAACGAAACTTGTGGTTGTTTTAGACTCTAATATAACATAACTGGATATATGTATATGTATGTCTGGATCTGGATTTGATCTACATTTTTCAAAAACGTAACTATGAATCATAGGTGTCAACCAACAATTAGCTAATTTAGCTTTACTTAAAAACCTTTAAACAAACAAAAACAAAAGTCATCCAACAATATGTATATTTTTGTACAAAGCATTAACTCGTACGTACTTTATATATCTTCTTCTTCTTCGTCATTCTTCTCAAATCTCAACCCTTCTACTAGTAAAATTTACAGAAAAGAAAAAACTTTTTTTTTTTTTTTTTTGGGTCTTCATTCCACACAATTCCTCTAACAAAACCCCTAACCCTAGCAGGAACAATGGTACTTCCGGCGACAATGGCGGAGCTATGGACGACGGTGGGCTCCACCGTCGCGAGCTTCATGTTCATCATGGCGATCATCCGGCAGTACTGTCCTTACGAAATCCAGAGGCTCCTCGAGAAGCTCACCCACCAGATCACCTCCTTCTTCTACCCCTACATCGGAATCTCCATCCACGAGTTCTCCGGCGACCGGCTGAAGCGCAGCGACTTCTACGCGAACGTCGAGGCCTACCTGAGCTCCAACACCGCCAAGTCCGCGAAGCGGCTCAAGGCGGAGGTGGGAAAAGACTGCTCCAATATAGTCCTCAGCATGGACGAGTTCGAGCGAGTCACCGACGAGTACCGCGGCGCGAAGGTGTGGTGGGTCCTAACGAAGACGGCGGCGCCACCGAGGCCTTTGTCAATGTCGTATTACCCCGAGCAAGAGCGGCGGTTCTACAAGCTGAGTTTCCACAAGAGGTACAGAGAAACAGTAACCGAGTCATATCTAGGGCATGTTATGAAGGAAGGGAAAGAAATTAGGGTTAAGAATAGACAGAGAAAATTGTACACAAACTCTCCTGGCTATAAATGGCCAAGCTATAAGCAAACCATGTGGAGCCACATTGTGTTTGAGCATCCAGCCACTTTTGAGACCATGGCATTGGAGGGAAAAAAGAAAAGGGAGATAATAGAAGATTTGATGACGTTTAGTAAGAGCAAAGAGTTCTATGAGAGGATTGGGAAGGCATGGAAAAGAGGGTACTTGCTTTACGGCCCGCCGGGGACCGGAAAATCCACCATGATTGCTGCCATGGCCAATTTGCTGAGCTATGATGTGTATGATCTTGAGTTGACGGCCGTGAAGGACAACACCGAGTTGAGGAAGTTGTTGATTGAGACCACAAGTAAGTCTATGATTGTCATTGAGGATATTGATTGTTCTCTTGATCTCACTGGCCAGAGGAAGAAAAAGGGTGAGAAATTTTCTAAGGAGGATAAGAAAATGAATGATGATGAGTTTAGTAATAAGGAAAGGAAAGAAGCAAAAGAAGAGGGAAGTAATGGGAATCATGGTAGTAGTAAAGTTACTCTTTCTGGGCTTTTGAATTTCATAGATGGGCTTTGGTCAGCTTGTGGGGGTGAGAGGTTGATTGTGTTTACAACAAATTATGTGGAGAAGTTGGACCCTGCTTTGATAAGGAGGGGTAGAATGGACAAGCACATTGAGCTCTCTTATTGCACCTTTGAAGGGTTCAAAGTGCTTGGCAAGAACTACTTGGGAATTGAGTCTCATCAAATGTTTGATAAAATTGAAAATTTGATGGGGGAGGTCAAGATTACTCCCGCGGATGTCGCGGAGAATCTCATGCCGAAATCTCCCATGGATGATCCGGAGAGGTGTCTTTCAAACTTGATTCGAGCTCTCGAGGAGGCCAAGGAAGAAACCGCGGCGGTTGAGGGAGCGGCGGAGGAGGCTAAGAGGAGCGCTGAAGAAGAAAATGAGATTGAACCAACAAAGGAAGAGGCAGTATCACTTTAGGCGCAGGGTGATAAAAAGGTACTTGAAAAACCAGCTGATCAAACTAGGAGATTTAAGAATTTTGTTATACTTTCTATAGTAAAGAAAATTAATAGTTTTTTCTCAACCATTTTATTTAGAGCTATGTTTCAGTTGCTGCGGTTAAAGTATATGTAACGGGTCTATTTTTATCTTGAATGTCCGTATTAGTAAAATCATTGAGCAACAAATTAATTGGATCATATCATTGTCATTCTCTTTTACTACTATTCCAATATCTTTTAGTGAGAAAATTTCAGAATAAAATTTTGGAAGTTTAAATATTCTCTTCTTCATAAGCTCATGCGAGACTTTATTTATTTATTTATTTATTAATAAGGAAAAGCTTATGTAGTACTTGCTCAATATGATTCTTTTCATAGAAAGTTGATTGTTGTGGAGTAGCGGTCTCTCCTCATGTTAATCCCTAATTGATTGTACTTTTGTGAGTAGGACCGCAATACCATGTGAGCATTAAATGTGGTTATCCTCAAGCGCGTAAAAATAATAATAATAATAATTATGATGATGAATAATAATAATGATGATGATCATGATGATCACTAGCATCAATGATCTCAACTTTCTTCAATTTTGCATATAATCTCATTAATTTGTTTAAACTTTGGAGGTCTTTACAGTATGTATCCCCATAATGTTAAATCAACTTAAAATCACATTAAAATGTAAAAACATATAAAATTGATACAACTTAATTGACGGGTCAAAACAGAGTCATACCAGTAACGTATATTTTTATTACTTGCTGTATAATTCTCCTAAACTTTTTTAGTCCCGTTTTAGGAATCCAATAATCCTTTTTTAGGGTAGATAATAGTTCTTTTATTATAAAATTCATGGAGAGAGTGACCAAATTGTATAACTTTTTAATTCAAAGAATAAAATGCAAAATCCATTATGATTCAAAAGAATTAATTAATGTTGTTAATTCCTTCTTAGAAATAAAATAAATCTTGCTATTCGTCTTCTTTTAGGGGAAAAAGAAAGCTTTTCATAATACAAAACTAAACTTATAGTTATATTTGAGCCCGACAATTACCACTAACGTGATCAAAAGGCTTCTCAATTAAAATCAATGAGATTACTATTTATTATTTATTATTTTTATTTTTTTGAAAATACAATGAGATTACCCTTTCATGACATAAGAAGACAATATGGTGTGAATGGATAAGAATGATCCTAGTCAATGGTGAATATTCAATATAGTTTTATACATCTTATAACATGGTTGGGGAGACATTTCACATAATAAAACACCTGTTAATCCACTATGATACAAAAGTGGTCAAAATCGATGGAATCAAAAAGAAAAATCAATCCAAAGTTTCCAATAGAAAATTAGTTGTTTTTGTCCTCTGAATGTACTTTGCAACAAAAGAAACAAATGGGTGGCTAGGACATAGCCTCACGTGAGAGACTTTGATTTAGTGGTGGGTGATTATTTGTCTATCTTGTTTGATTAGATAGGGAGAAAGTGAGCATCTCATCCTTAGCTAAAAAGCAATTTGTACAAACCGACCACCATCAATTTACTAGGGTTCCGTTTAGTTCGCTGATTCGAGTTTTTAATTCAAATTGATATGTGACTTTATATGAGAGCCTTTTACTGTAATAAAAAAGTTAAATGTGACTGTTTTTTAGAGCTTTTTACTATAGCAAAACTCAAATTTTAAACTCGAATCGGTAAAGTGAATGGGGCCTAGTTCATTATCTGTGTGCTCAATATTACTAGTAGGCTTCTTATATGGTGAGACTTTCTGAAAAAAAACTCACTGGTGGAACATTTTTTTTTATTGTTGGACTATTTTTTCAACGGCCAGATCTATAGATTGAAAAGTTCTGTGCGGCGCGCTACAAATTTTTAATTCGAATTGAGATGTGGCTTTATGTGAGAGCTTTCTACTGTAGCAAAAAAGTTAAATGTGACTATTGCTGAGAGCTTTTTACTGTAGCAAAACTTGAATTTTAAACTCGAATCGGTGAAGTGAGCGGGGCCTAGTTCATTATCTGTGTGCTCAATATTACTAGTAGGCTTCTTATATGGCGAGACTTTCTGAAAAAAAACTCACTAGTGGAACATTTTTTTTTATTGTTGGACTATTTTTTCAACGGTCAGATCTATAGATTGAAAAGTTCTGTGCGGCACGCTATAAATTTTTAATTCGAATTGAGATGTGACTTTATGTGAGAGCTTTTTACTGTAGTAAAAAAGTTAAATGTGACTATTTTTAAGAGCTTTTTACTGTAGCAAAACTTGAATTTTAAACTTGAATCGGTGAAGTGAATGGGGCCTAGTTCATTATCAGTGCGCTCAATATTACTAGTAGGCTTCTTATATGGTGAGACTTTCTGAAAAAAAAAAATTCACTGGTGGAACATTTTTTTTTTATTGTTGGACTATTTTTCAACGGTCAGATCTACAGATTAAAAAGTTCTGTGCGGCGCGCTATAAATTTTTAATACAGACTTGAACAAATTTAATCGTTGATAACTTAATCCAACGATTAAAATAGGATGTTCCACCAGTAAATTTTTTTAAACGGTCTAACTCCTTAGTCGTGTAGAACTCATTAAAATGACTACACAATTCCATATATATAGTCGTGTAGAACTCATGTGAGGTTTATAGCATAACAATATAACAATATATGATGCGAAAAACTGCCGTCCGGTAAAAATGACACGAGTTATGATTTCACCCTATTATATATAATTGGTGTTTTGGCATACTGGTTACCATTCTTCAATAAAGCACCACAAAGTTGTTAAAAGTGACACTATTATACAAAGTCTTTAGCAACGACGCGATTATCGTTGTTAAAAGTGACACTTTTGTTACAATAAATCACTCGTCGCTATATATAGAGCCAATGCAATGTCAAACTGAAGTGTTAACTTCTGCGGTCGCTTCTACTATCACGAAATCAATTCATTGATAACAATATTTTGAAAATCTTTTCTAGTGAAAATTTCAAAATATATATAGAGAAAAAAGTTGACCATCTATTAACTTGGTCTACTTTTTCCAACAATGGTTGGCCTTTCTAGACAATATTTTCTTTAGAAAAAAAAAATCATGATTTTTTAGAAGGAAACTAGTGTTTCGCCGAGCAAAGTTTTCTCAACGACGTTTGCTAATGACACTTGATGAAAAAGTTTCGTTAAGAAAAACGAATTTGATTTATCTTGCACGAAAAACTCTCCAAAATAATTATTTTTCTAGTTTAGTGATTTCGCTTGTGTTATTGTCTTAATGGTGTAACTAATTAAATTATCCTTGTCATCTCTACTAATCAAGTTCAATTTTTTTTTTTTTTTTTAAATTCCAAATTGAATATAAGTGAGGGGAGACTTCTAGGGAATGGTAATACACCTTCTAGAAAAATAATCATATTAATCAAAATTAACACATAACCTTATAAAAAAAAAAAAAAAACAGTAGATTGTGGTGGGTTAGATAAAGAATTTTGTGGCTAAGTCTGTGGTTAAAGGTTTGGGTATTGGATGGTCTTATTTGAGAGTCTTAAATGTAAAAATGCCAGCCAAGTGTCTTGGACCAAGATTTATGTTTTAAAAAAAAAAAAAAATCTCAAGAGGATAAAAGAGTTGGAAACTTGTGAATCTAATAAGAAAAACCAATTAGTTTTCCATGTATAATTTTTGTCCTGCACCCAAAACATACTTGATAAATTATACACCAATAAGCTTTGAAATTAAGAGAATACCATGCTAGAAGCTCCCAACTTAAATACTTTGGTATAAGTATTAGAAGAGCGCATAGAAATAATTTTGCTCAAATTCGGTCAAAGCTTTTTCTAAGACGGACATTCATTATGAAAATAGTAGCTCTAAATAAAATGGTCGAGGAAAACTACTGATTTTCTATACTATACTACATACAACAACATTAAATCTCCTAGTTTGATCCCTCTGGTTTTTCAATCTCATTTTCGTCTTCAGCACTCCTCTTAGCCTCCTCCGCTGCTCCCTCAACCGCCGCGGTTTCTTCCTTGGCCTCCTCGAGAGCTCGAATCAAGTTTGAAAGACACCTCTCCGGATCATCCATGGGAGATTTCGGCATGAGATTCTCCGCGACATCCGCGGGAGTAATCTTGACCTCCCCAATCAAATTTTTAATTTTATCAAACATTTGATGAGACTCAATTCCCAAGTAGTTCTTGGCAATCAAAGCAGGGTCCAACTTCTCCACATAATTTGTTGTAAACACAATCAACCTCTCACCCCCACAAGCTGACCAAAGCCCATCTATGAAATTCAAAATCCCAGAAAGAGTAACTTTATTACTACTATTATTCCCATTATTTCCCTCTTCTTTTGCTTCTTCCATTTCCTTATTACTAAACTCATCATTATCATTATTCTTATCCTCCTTAGAAAATTTCTCACCCTTTTTCTTCCTCTGGCCAGTGAGATCAAGAGAACAATCAATATCCTCAATGACAATAATAGACTTACTTGTGGTCTCAATCAACAACTTCCTTAACTCGGTGTTGTCCTCCACAGCCGTCAACTCAAGATCATACACATCATAGCTAAGCAAATTGGCCATGGCAGCAATCATGGTGGACTTCCCGGTCCCCGGCGGGCCATAAAGAAAATAGCCTCTTTTCCATGCCTTCCCAGCTCTCTCATAGAATTCTTTGTTCCTGCTAAAGACCAACAAATGCTCAACAATCTCCTCTTTCTTCTCGGGATCCAACGCCATTTTTCGAAACTCGCAGGGTGCTCAAACACAATGTGGTTCCACATTGTACCACTTGATGACTTTCTAGAATCACCAATATTGGTATAAAGCTTCCTTGGCCTGTTAGTCATTCTAATTTCCTTTCCTTTCTTCATGACATGCTCCAAATAAGACTTCGTCACTATCTCTCTATACTCATTTGGAAATTTGAGCTTGTAAGTCCTCTTTCCCTGCTTGGCATACAATAGACTTTGTACTTGGTGTCATAACTCTTCTCAAATCCCACCAAACTTTTACACCTTCAGATTCATCTGTCACTTGCTGATAATCATCCATACTCAACACCAAATTCCCGCCATCATTTTCCATGTCCGCTCGTAATCTGTCGGCGCTCTTCGATGAAGTGGTGCTCAGATAAGCTTCAACAAGTGCATAGGCTTCGTTGCGCCTTGGACGATCCTCAGTGAATTCACGGAAGGAGATTTCGACGGAGGGTTCCAAGTAGTCCTTCAATCTTTGCTTGAACTTGTCAATCAAGCGGCGAACTTTGTAAGGACTGTACTGGCAAATTATCGCCCAGGCAAACATGAAGCTGGCTATGGTTGAGCTCATTGTTATTGCAGGCACCATTTGCTGGCTCTTTCCTGTGGTTGTTGTTAGTGAGTTCTTGTTGGTTTGGGCCTTTGCATGGTTGTAACGACTTATGAAAGCAAGAAAAAGAGAGAACAAAGAGAAACTCATTTCAAATGATCAAGAGAAGAAAAGGGAATTAGGACTAGGTAAGTACAGAAATGGAAAGTGGGAATTAAGCAATAGAATTTTTTTATCAGCAAATGACTTAAGCCATCGCAAAGTAGATACTTAACAATAACATATAATACACATGCATTCCATTTGTTATTTTATTAATTTGTTATTATTATTTATTATTATTTTGCTTGATTGGTTATAGATGTTTCTTAAACTAACATTGTATTTTCCCTTTGGTTTATGGCGCAACATGGTTTTGTCATTAATCTTGTGATGTGCACATCACATATGGCTTTTCATGCAGACGAAAGGTTCTAATCCTAATTAAGTTTTCAGACTCATGCCAGCAAGGCTATTAATCTTAGTATTAGGTGAAGAATGACATAGTTGAATCGCATTTTATATGGCGTGGACTGGCTTGACTACAATAATTTCAAATTTTTTATACCTTTGATGTCCCCACTAAACAGGTTAATTAATAACAATAGAACTGGTTTTCTAAAACTGCATGATTATGGCTAAAACTAGCCTATATATTGTTTTAATCGTTTTGTTTGGAAACTGTCACGGACATTGATTTTTTCTTCAGTTGTTATCTTCCTTAAAACGAAATGCCCTAAGGGCATGCTTGGTATGTCGTATTAGCACCCCGTGACATGGAATGAGGTCGGGGTCTAAGACCGAGACTAGGGTTAGGTTCCAAGAACGGAACATGAACGAGGTCATGGTCTAAGATTGAGACTAGGGTTAGGTTCCAAGAATGGGACTAGTGTTAGGGTTCAGGACCAAGACAAGAGTTAGGATCCAGAACTCGGACAAAGATATGGGACCCGAACTAGTACCAAAGGTGGGGCTCGAGACTGGCACCGGGGTCGGGGTCTAGAATTGGGACTAGGGTTGGAGTCCCCCGACCCTAATGCCAGTCCCCTATCTCAATTCAGGTTCTGGTTAACCTTATTGTCAGTTATCGAGAAAAATTCTAATTGTCCTTGTGACATTGCTTCAGTAATTACTTGTGTTTATGTTGTATCATTCATTAAGTAGAGGGACTCATCATTATTCAAAAGAATTTAATTGTTGCTAATTACCCTTCTTAGAAATTTTTTTTTTGGGTATTTTACACATTTGCCCCTTAAACTTATATGGTTTTAGCAATTTACTCCTTGAACTTTTACTTAGAAAGTTGCCCCCTCAACTCGTAAAATTGTTGCAATATGTCCCATTTTAACGATGACTGTGTTAAATTAGTGTCGAAAAAGCACATTTGACGAAAAATTTCAACATCGCAATTTAAATGTAACATAAATCTTTCAATTCCTTAACTTTTAATCCCTTAAATCTAAAAAACATTTGAGCACATGTAGTAAAATGGGACACATAGCAATAATTTTACAAGTTCGGGTGGTTGATTGTCAAAATTAAAAGTTTAGAGGGCAATTTACTAAATCACGATAAATTCGGAGGCAATATACTAAAAAACCTAAAAAATTTACCAATTACCTTTCTCAAAAGGAAAAAAAAAAAAAAAAACTTTAATGATACAAACTAAACTTGTTGTTAAGCCTGAGAATTACATTACTAGCGTGATAAAAAGCTTCTCTTTTTTTTTTTTTTTTTTAAATTCAATGAGATTACACTTTCATGACATTGGAAGACAATATAGTATGAATGGATAAGAATGATCCTCAACGGTGAATATCAATTGGAGTTTTATTATAAGATTTATTGGAGAGACATTGCACTTATAATATAACATCTCTTAAAATGTGATTCCGCTATGATACAAAGATAGTCAAAACCAATGGAAATTTAAAAAGAAAAATCACTATGAAGCTTCCAACATAAAATTAGTTAAATTAGTTGTTTGCGCCCTCTGAATGTACTTTGCAATAAAAGAAACAAATTGAGGAAGGACATAGCCTCACGTGCGAGACTTTGGTTTAATTAGTGGTGGATGGTTGTCATTTGTTTTTCATATTCGATAAGGGAGAAAGTGACCAACTCATCCTTACAACCAACAAACTTCTAAAATAAAATATAACTTTATGTGATTGGGATTTACATGTTCAGTTTTTAATTGTTAAATTTGGTCAAATCATAATAGTTTAAAAAAAATACATAAAATATAGTTTTTAATACAGTTTTAACCGCTCAAAGTAAAGCTTTTTTTGATAGTTTATTTTTCACTGCCAATATTCGAAATATCGTTTCTTTATTTTATTGGTAATTTCTCTGGTGTTCTCTGTACTTTTAAGAATACCGGTGTTCCTTACTTAGCAGCCGTCGAATTTGTATTATTTTTTCAATCTGGTTTGACTTTTGACTAGATTTAATATAGATTTGACGGCTGATAAACATTGAATACTGGTATTTCTAAAAAAGAGAGAACACCAGTAGATATTTAAAAAATCTCTCTAAAATTATGGTTCTTATTTCGTTATGCCCTCGAACTTCAACACATTTTTGTCTCAAACCTATGTATAAAAGTGTTAAAATTATCTTCCAATCCATTCAAATTTAGAAAAATACAATTTTTTGGAAGTTTCAGAAAAGGGAAAGAGGGTGCAGATTGCATAAAACTAGAACAATAGTATTAAGGAAGTGTTCAATTATATAACATGTGGTGAGGAACTGTTTCTTTGAGCTCAAGAAATGTTAGAACCGGACCTGAACTGCAAGCAAATGATGTCATCATTCTTGCATTCTCTATGAGTAAATTTTCCAAATGTGGAACTCACATGCTTTACTTGCTTTTAAAAGCACCATTGCTTGTAGAGCGAATAAAGCAGAGCCATGTTTTTACTTTGGTGATATTGAGGGGGGGTGAATATTAGTAAATCAAGAAAAACGAAAGCTCTATTGGGCGGTATTTTCAGAGTTATTAAAAGTGAAATTAATTGGCAAGACTCATGAACCTAAAGATCTGGAGCCCAAGGCTCCGAGCCCAAACACCCGAGCTCAAGTTTCGGAGCCCAAGCTCATGAGCTCAAACACCCGAGCCCAAGCTCCCAAACCCAAGCTTCCAAACTCACGCTCGGCCGAAAGATAAAAGTTCAAGGGCACATTGCACCATCAAGTAGAGTAACGACAATCGAAGACACAATATTCAACCAAAAACCTTAAGGCAGTTAAAATTGACTCGGGTTTTCACTCATCTTGTTCTTAAGGTTTTCTTTGTATTTTGCTTTACGTTCTTGACTAATTATCATATTGTTAGCTCAAATTAGTTTTAGAAAAGTAATTATTTTGCATTTTTTTTAGTAAGTTAATGTTTTTTTGGGTAAGAGTTATTTTATAGCTCATATGAGTCTATTATTAAGTGTTTCGTGTAGAGTCTTGTGTGCTTATAGAGAGAAGTGAAGAAAAAAAGTGTAGAAGTAAATGGTGTAAGGGGTTTTGAGTAGAGAGAGAAAGTGAGAAAGTTTGTTGAGTGTGTAATTCTGAAACTGTTAGTGAATTTTTTCTCTCTGTCCTGAACAAGTAAATCTTTGTCTTATATGTTTTTTTGTTCTTTTTTGTTTTAGTTTTTTTTTCCTGATGCGTAAGTGTAAGGGTGAGTTTTTTTCTCAACAACTGGTATAAGAGCTGTGGTTAAGATAAGGTCAAAATGATGTATGGGATAAACTTTGAGCAGATTGAACGTTTTGACGGAAAGAGTAATTTCAGCATATGACAGAGTATGGTGAAAGATGTTTTGATTCAACAAGGATTACTGAAAGCTCTGTAAAAAAAGAAACCATAAAATATGAAAGATGAAGATTGGGAAGAATTGGAAGCGACAACGGTAAACACAATTCGTTTAAGTTTAGCTCATAAATGGAAATATAGTGTTATGAATGAAATATCTCCTTTTGAGTTATGGAAAAAATTAAAAAAAATTTATATGTCAAAATCCTTAACACATAGATTATATTTGAAGAAGTAACTGTATGAGTTGAAGATAAATGAGGAAACTGATGTTAGGGATCATATAAATAATTTCAATAAGTGCATAACTTAATTGTTAATGTAGAGGTCAAAAGTGATGAGGAGGATAAAGCACTAATTTTGTTGGCCTCCCTACACTTTAGTGACTACACTATTAGTTGGAAAGACAACGTTGACTGTGGATGAAGTGTCGACTGCTCTGTTAGAGACTACAAATATAAAAAATCCTAGTGTTACGTATCATATTGAACAAGTTTTAGTGGCATAGTCAGATTCGAATAGGGGTATGAGCAAGTCATGAGAGAGATGATCATTTCTAATCCCGTCCAAGAAAGGATATTGAGTGCTATTACTGTCATAAGAATGGGCATATTAGGAGAAACTGTGAAGAACTTGAGAGACTTCAAATTCTGTAAATATTGTTGGCGACAAGTATGACAGTTAAGATATGTGTATTCAGTTATTGTTGATGAAAATATTTCTGACTTTTGGATCTTAGATTCTGGATGCTCGTTTCATATGTTCCCATATAAGGAGTGGTTTGATTCTTATAAGCCATGTGATGCCCGTACTTTGCAGATGGCCGATGATTCAGTGTTAAAGCTGTTGGAATAGGCACTGTGAAGGTGAATATGTTTGATGGAGTTGTGAGAAAATTGACAAATGTTAGACATGTTTCTCAATTAAGGAGAAGTTTGATTTATTTAGGGGCTTTAGACACTTTAGGTTGTGAGTATTATGCGAAGGATGGTTTTACACAAGTCAAGAGAGGTGATTTAGTAGCTATGAAGGGTGTAGAAGTAAAAAACTTGTATAAGCTGATTGGGACTACAGTTGTAGGTGGAGCCACCAAGCCACGAAGAGTCTTCTTCTATTGTGAAAGAAGTTGCAGGAGTAAAAGAGTGCAACACGATGATGACAGTTGAAGACAATAAATGTGAGATGGTGACAACTTATGGCAATGAAGATATTTTGAAGAAAAAGAAGTCGGTTCCTCGAGTCAAGTTTGATGAAAATTTGAACTCGACACATGTTTATTCTTATTGAAGTAGCATCGTTGTCATCTCATCCATGAGGACTGCAATGACGAGTGTCGAGATTGGATACCCAAATGAGTGAGTTGAGAGGATTTGAGTTAATGTGGAGATTGTTGGGTAATTGCCTCAAATTGGTTTTAGGAGAGTAATTATATTGTATTTTTTGGGTAAGTTACTGTTTTATGTTGTTGGGCAAGAGTTATTTTATGGCTCATAGGAGTCTATAAATAAGTGGTTTGTGTAGAGTTTTGTGTGCTTAGAGAGAGAACTTGTCACGCCCTCCCCTCCCCCCCCAAACGGGGTGGGTGACGCGGAGCTCGATTAGAGGTTAATAAAGCAGATTCCTAGACGAGCCCCACTTAACTGCATTAAAATATAAATAAATTACAGAATCTCGAGCCTCTGACAACACACAGGGCTCCACCCACAGGACATACGGTATTGTACATACATGAACATGTAAATAGTCAATTACAACAGACATTAACCACAGTCTAATTAATCCAAATATTATATGAGTTTACAGAATTCTCTATTCCTTACACTTTTATGTCAGAAGATGAACACAATCCTCACTTGATCGATCCGTAGCACAACTCAGCTACTCCGTAGCAAATATCCAGCTACTGTGCACCACTCTTAGAATCTCCTGGGAGGGGTTTAATACATTTAAAACATAAAACGTGAGCGAAAGGCCCAGTAGGAATAATTTGAAATGACTTAAAAATAAATGAATATATAATTGTGCGAGTAAATAAATACATGGGTAAATGAATAAATAGACATTCAATTCCAACAGACAGTCGGAACCTCACATTATTTTTCTCAAAGGAAATAAATGTAAAAGCTCTATATTACAGGTTTCAGCAAGTAATTAGTACAAATTACTTACCTAACCAAGTGCCTCGCCTACCTGGATCGAGTTTCGGGTTCTGCCCCTGAGGATGCACTATCCGCATTCTATCTAGGCTTACAGCAATAGACTCTTTTACCAGTTCACAAGATCTCTTAGTTTAAGAAATCATTCATTAACTTTCTGAAATTGTTATCATGACCCCACGAACTACTCAAGCCGCGAGCCTCATGACTGGGCAAGCCATGAGGTTCTATGACTAGACAAGCTATGGATTCCATGGACAGGACAAGTCATGGATTACATAAACTAAACAAGCCATGGTTTTCAAAGAGTTTTTCTTTCGCAAACCAACCTCTTTCTTTAAAACATTTCCAAGGCCAAAATTCTTTTAAAATCAGGCTCATAAGGAAAAGGGATAGAAATCCTACATCGCACTATCAAATCTGGGACTAGCGTTGCCTTTTCTGGCTTCTGCTTCCTCAAGCCCCTTCAGTCTGAATCCTCAGCGATCATTGATGCAAGATAACACTTTAGGATTAATTCTCATTCCTAAAGTAATCCAATCTCAATTAGATACCAAGGTTTCCAATTAGTGTGCCCTAATCCATTTTCATGTTTCAAAATATCATTCCAAGGGTTTTCAATCTCAAAACAAGGATTAAAGATGCTAATACATTCATCTTAAGTCCCCAAATGAAGCTAATTTCGGTTCTCCCCGAAAACAGGGGTCAAAACAGTAATTTCAAGCCAAACAGGGTCAGATCCCGGGTCAACTGGTCGACCAGTGACACAACAGTGCATCACCACCGGTCGACCAGTGGTGTGCAATCCGGTCGACTGGTTAGGCCAATGCAATCCGGTCGACCGGTTACCATGTGATCTGGTCGACCAGACTGGTCGACCGATGGCACCAGCTGCGCGAGAGAAGCTCGGGAAAACCAGTCTGAAAACCTGCAATCTCAGTCCCAAATCGAAATATTTTAAAGGAAAACCACTAGATCCGGGTTCTAGGTCCTAAAACAAGTCCAAAGAACCCAAGATCTCCAATTTCTACCAAGGTTTTACTTAAAATCCGTAAAGATCCGTTTCGAACCAAAAATAAGTTTTTAAAATTTTAAAACTTGAGATTCAAGAGAGGTCCTTCCAGTAATCTTACCTCGAATCCTTCTCTTGACGTTGAAAACTTTCTTAAATTGTTCCTTGGTTCGAATCCGGTTTGATTTGAGACAAAAACAAGGGAGAGAGAGTGAGTGTGAGAGAACGAGAGAGTGAGAGTGAGAGAGAGAGAGAAGTGCACGGGAAGGAAGGAAGAGAAAAAGAAAGAAAAGGAAGAAAAGAAAAAGAAAAGGAAGAAAAGAAAAAGAAAAAGAAAAGAAAATAGACATGTACTAACATTTAAAGGAAACAGTCCAGAAATGCGTCCATACACACTTCTGAGTTAAAAAAATAAAAATTACTGAGAATAATTTAAATACCTTGGAACTATTTAAATTACACGTCAGAAACATTTATTAATCAAAACTCAATCAATTATATCAGATTAGGCACACTAATAATCTCAATTACCCTAATTAATCTCATTTAATTCTTCAGGGTGTTACAGAACTGCAGAGCAAGAGTGTCTCCTTTTAAGAGAAAGAGAGAAAAGTGAGGAGAGAGATATGCAAAGGGTGTAAGGGGTTTTGAGTAGAGAGAAAAATTGAGAATGTTTATTGAGTGTGCAATTCTAAAACTATTAGTGAATTTTTTTCTCCATCCCTTGAACCAATGTCTTATCTTTTTTTTTATTATTATTTATTTCAGTTTATTTTTTTCTGCTGGTGTAGGGGTGTGTTTTTCCTGAACCTATGTTTGGTATTAGTCTCTTGTTCAAGGATGTTGATTTATTGTTGGACCAAATTTTGCTTCAAAATCTTAATAATCTAAATTAAGCAACACTTTCCTCACCGGAAAATTAATTACTCAGGTCAGTTTGATAGAGAACCCCAAAACTTCCAGGGATTGGTTGTGGTTTTGAATGTGGGTCCAACATAGAAACCCAAAACTTCCAGGGATTGGTTGTGGTTTTGAATGTGGGTCCAACATATGTCAAAAAAGAAAGTTGAATTCTCAACTTAATTAATGTTTTTTCTTCATAGATTTAGCAAAGCAATCACAAAACCTTGAATATAGACATGCTAAAAAACAAGAAGAAATGAAGAAAGTAGGCCCCATTTTTTGCCTCAATATTGGTGGTACTAAGGATGGACTAAATGTGAAATACTTGTTGTAAAGAAAGCAAATTCCATGCCGCATAAAATACGTCATTCTTCACCTAATTCCAAAACTGACCACTTACACTCACAGTATACCATTCTTCACCTAAAGTCGCATGAGTCTGAACACTTGGACCAGAGCCTTTGGTTTGAATAGAAAAAACCATGTATAACTTGCATCTTGCATTTTGAGTACATTAAAAAGTAGGCTTTTTTTTTACGGTGAGACATTCTAAAAAATTCACCGATAGAATACTCTGTTTTGACCATTAGATTACTTTTTTAACCGTCAGATTCACAGACCGACCAGTTTTGTGCAGAGCGTTGTAAATTTTTAATACGGATTTGCACAAATCTGACAATTAAAAACTTAATCTAAAAGTCAAAACAGAATATTCTATCAGTGGATTTTTTAAGGGGTCTCACCGTAGAAGCTATATCTTACATTTTGAATGTCTTGAAGATTGTAATTCCGAGATCATATTCATATCAAATTGTATTTTTTTACAAGTTAACAGTTAAATACTTAAGGGCATGTTTAGTTCGCTGATTCGAGTTGAGGTGTGACTTTATGTGGGAGCTTTTTACTGTAGTAAAAAAGTTAGATGTGACTGTTTCTGTGAACTTTTTATTGTAGTAAAATTTGAATTATAAACTCAAATCGATGAAATGAACGGGACCACAATGTTGACGCCCTAAATTGACAAATTTACTTTTTTGTCGTTTATGGATAAACTTTGTAATATATAATCAAACATGAATTAGATATTATGTTTAAGCTAAGCTGCAAAGGGTAAGATCGTCAATTCATGGGCGAAAAGTGGATGTTGACCTAGAAAATGTACATATCAAACATAAGAATAATTTTACAATTTGAAGGTATATTTTGAGAACATCCAAAATACATGTTTTATAATTTTTTATAAATTCGAAATACAAGATATAAAATAGTAAATATTTCTAATAACAATGAGAATAATAAATTTTTAAGTCCATGGCACACTATAGGTCAACGGAAAAGGACAAATTTTTTTCTCCTTTTTATTATTATTATTATTATTATTATTATTATTATTTGTTTCTTTTTGTTTGAAATGAAGGAAATGACTTTAGGCCGACCTTTCCTTGTCTACCAAGCATAGACATACTAATCAACTTTCACAAGAGGGAAAAATAAAAGAACATGTATTATATATAAGTATCCATTAATCCAAGGCTTTTGAGATGGTTTTTCAAAATCATTTGCTCATCGTTTCTATTCACTTCACCTTCCATTTCTCTACTTGCTTACTATAAGTCCTCCTTTTCTTGTCTTGGGTCTTGATGGCACGCTCTTTGTCCTCTCTTTTCCTTGCATTCATGAGCCTTCACAACCATGGATATAAAGGCCAAACGAACAAGATCTCAAGAACCCAACAAGCAGGAAAGACACTGCAAACGGTGTCCCCAACAATGGCCGAGAGATGGGCTACAATTAGCTCAACCATAGCCATCTTCATGTTTGCTTGGTCCATCATCTGCCAATACTCTTCTTACGAAGTTCGCCACATAATCAATGAGCTAAAGCAAAGGCTCAAGGACTATTTCAACCCCTATATCCAACTCTGCATCCACGAATTCACCGTGGATCGCCTTAAGCGCAGCAAGGGTTACGTCTTGGTCGAAGCTTATCTGAGCTCGATCACATCGGAAAACGCCAACAGGCTCCGCGCAGACTTGGAAAATGATGGCGGGAACTTGGTTTTGAGCATGGATGATTATCAGGACGTGAGAGATGAGTTTGAAGGTGCAACAGTTTGGTGGGGTTTGATGAGACTTTCGAGGTCGCCGACGACGTCGTATCAGGAGCAGGGAAAGAGGTTGTACCGGCTGATTTTTCGCAAGAAGCATAGAGAGCTAGTGACCAAGTCTTATTTGGAGCATGTCATGAAGAAAGGAAAGGAAATCATGACCAGAAACAGGCAGAGGATGCTTTATACTAACATTGCAGGCTCTCCAAATAAGATGTCAAGCAGTATGTGGAATCACATAGTGTTCGAGCACCCTGCAAGTTTCGAAACAATGGCGTTGGACCCCGAGATAAAAGAGGAGATTGTTGAGGATTTGTTGGCCTTCAGCAGTTTATACCAATATTGGTGATTCTAGAAAGTCATCAAGTGGTACAATGTGGAACCACATTGTGTTTGAGCACCCTGCGAGTTTCGAAAAATGGCGTTGGATCCCGAGAAGAAAGAGGAGATTGTTGAGCATTTGTTGGTCTTTAGCAGGAACAAGGAATTCTATGAGAGAGCTGGGAAGGCATGGAAAAGAGGCTATTTGCTATATGGACCGCCAGGTACGGGGAAGTCCACCATGGTGGCTGCAATAGCTAACTTGCTGGATTATGACGTGTATGATCTTGAGCTGACCGCGGTGAGGGACAACACCGAGCTTAGGAGGCTTCTGATCGAGACGACTAGTAAGTCGGTAATTGTGATTGAGGACATTGATTGCTCTCTTGATCTTACCGGTGAGAGGAAGAAACCTGAGAAATCTTCAAAGGAAGATCATATGACCGACGAGCCCAAGAAGGAGAAAAAGAAAGAAGTACGAAAGGAAGAGGGAAGCAGCAGAGTAACTCTTTCGGGTTTATTGAATTTCATTGATGGGATTTGGTCTGCTTGTGGGAGTGAGAGGGTGATTGTGTTCACCACCAATTATGTGGACAATTTGGAACCCGCGCTTATAAGAAGCGGCCGGATGGACAAGCATATTGAGCTCTCTTATTGCAGCTTTAAAGGGTTCAAAGTGTTTGCCAAGAACTACTTGAATCTCGAGACGCATCAAAGGTTTGACGAAATCGAGAGTTTGATGGCGGAGACCAAGATCACCCCTGCTGATGTTGCGGAAAACCTCATGCCAAAATTGCCTCGGGATGATCCCGAGGGGTGTCTTTCGAACTTGATTCGCGCTCTTGAAGAAGCCAAGGAAGCTGCAGCTAAGAAGAAGAAAGAGACAGTTCAGCCACAAGATGAGAACAAAGAGACTTAAAAACCAGAGGGAACTAGTAATTCAACAGTATTATTTATCCATACGATATGATTATATATATAGTTGTCTAAAAGAATATTGTGATAGCTAGTGCCTAGTTTCTGTTTTCAAGTTAATATCATTTGTATGTTTTCATATTAATTGTCTTCTTTTGCAGAAGTGTTTTAGATTTGTAAACCATGTTGAAGTACGCAGGCCGAAAAATGAAAGCACTTCTCTCTCTCTCTCTCTCTCTCTCTCACACACACACACACACCATCTTAATAAATTGAGGAACAACTGATATTTGATAACTTTGGATTCCAATATTGCAGCTTTTGAGAATAATTTCTTCTTCATAAAACAGAACTGATGATAATATCACTTTCGGATTACATGAGAGCAATTTTTTTGAATGACAAGAGAGTGATTCTTGAGGGTGATAAATCACCACTTTTATGTCGTATGAATCATTAGTGTGATTCCACTGCTAAATGTAGATTGTCATAGTCAATGAAATTAAAAATATTTTTCCAAGGAATCTACTTTGCAAGAAAAGATAAATGGGTTAGGACATTGGCCTACGTGATCAACTTCGATTCATTGCATGATGATTCATCTTCTTGTTTTATTGAGGGAGAAAGTGACTAACTAATACCTGTAATAAAAAACAATTTTCTACACCACCATTATTTGTAATTAATCACACATTTATTGGTTAAACTGTCTTATTTTAATATGATATAATTCTAATGTGATCTACAATTTGTAACTGCCTTTTATTAAAAAAAAAAAAAATTTCTGACAATGAATAATTGTATTTCTTAGCTTCCAAACTTGTGCTCCAAGGAAAAAGCCCCAGATAAAGCCAAAAAATTATATAAGAAAGTAATCGGTAAAGGTATGATGGGAGCTGATCACAAACATCCAAAGAGGAACATCATTAGATGCCAACAATTTCTTGACACCTGCGAAACAAAACAAAAGGAACGTGAAAAAGGGCAAAGCCTATTTTCTGGCTTTAGTCATCTTGAAAAGCCACTATGGGTAATTTGGCTTTACCAAGCTGGGATAATAAAGCATAAATATGAATTTTATTCAACTTATAATAAAATTACACAATTTTCAGCAAATTCCCTTCTCTTTTTCCTTTTTTTCCCCCCTTAAAGTGCAAGGCCAAACACCTGGTTTAACTTTTTTTTTTTTTGCTCAAGAAATAGAGACAAAAAGTGAAGAGAGATAAACAACTGATTTCAATATTCATTAACCATTACTTGCTCAAGAAATAGAAAAGTATTTCCACACGAAACTCAATAATGGAAGACTTAACCCTATTTCTAAAGCAGCATATATTCCTAATTAAACAAAATAGGAAACTAGACCAAAATAAAACAAGGAAAGTTGACAATGGGAAACTAACCAAAAAACATAAATTTCCTATTTAATAAAAACTAAATATGTTGATTTTATTTAATATTGTTCCCCTTTCCCACCACAACTATCTATAAGCAAATGGTGAAAACCACGTTGAGAATCTTTACGAATCTTTACGTACATAAGTCCACACACGCAAAGACACCAGCGTGTACGTATATATATATATATATATATATATATATATATATATATATATTTGTAGAGTGCCCGAGAAGTGTAAGGATGGTAGAACAGAAATCGCATGGGATGAAAAGGGGGGTCCTTTTTCAGTGGTTATTTTAGAGATATGGTTAGTTTCCCATTATTGATTTCCATATTTGGTGTTGATTCACTTTCCTATTTTATTATTTGGTATTTCTTTAAATATGGTAGCTAGCTGTGATCAGTTCGACAGACAATGCATAATGAATATCGTGATCAGTTCTTTATCTCTCTAGAGTTCTTGTTTCTCTCTCTATATTCACTCTTTCTCTATTAATCCCTTATCAAGTATCCTTCGTTTCTCCTTCTTACTTGACTTATCTCATTCTCTTTTCTTCTCCTTTTCTTGTTTTCATAAATAATTAAAACCAGGCAAAGGGCTACCGGCTACCTATAGTAATCCGTTTGATCTCTTTGTTTTGAGAGTGTGAAAATTGGCATGTCTCACGTTTTACGTCTCATTACACAGAATATGAAAATGAAAAATAATAGGAAATAGGCCAATATGAAAAGCTTAAGAAAGTATATAGGCTATTTTTTAGTTATAGAAATTAATAGATCATAACTTGTTAAGTTATGGTTCATAATCAGATAAGTTATGGATAAATTTGTCAAGTTATGATTCATAACCAGATAAGTTATGGACAAACTTATCAAGTTATGTTTCATAACCAGATAAGTTATGGACAATAACTTGTCAAGTTATGGTTCATAACCAGACAAGCTATGGACGAAAATAGTAATTTGACATATTTGTTAACTTATATAAATTATTGGCATATTAATATTAATTCATCTCAAGTCTTGGCCTATTTCCCTCTTTCTCCCTATGAAAATGTTGCATGCATCAATGATCGAGATGTGGGCTTCTATGGCTTCAACCATAGCTAGCTTCTTGTTCGTGTGGGCGATGATTTGCCAGTATTCGCCTTACGAAATTCGCCGCAGAGTAGACAAGTTCAGGCAGAGACTCCAAAACTACCTGAATCCCTATGTCCGAATCTCTTTCCATGAGTTCACCGGCAAGTACCAGCCGCGCAGCCAAGCTTATGACGTAGTTGAAGCATACCTAAGCCGCAACAACATCAAGGGTGAGAAGAGACTGAGAGCAGAGATGAGAAGAAAAGACAACACCTTGGTTTTGAGTTTGAACGACAATGAAGCTGTGCCATATGAATTTATGGGCGCAAGAGTTTGGTGGTTGCTGTGTGGGAAAATGTGGATGACACGTGGAAGAACAACAGTGTGACACGTGGCCTTGCTTTTCCTCAAAAGGCAACAACCCTCGACGCTGGGGACTCCCTTTCCTTCTACGGCAAAGGAAGCCCAACTTAGGTCGCCGACTCCTCATGACGACGACAGGTTGTACTGTCGACCTTACGACGGAAATCCTTCGAGAGAAAATCAATCGCCAAGAAAGACTAGGCTGAGCAAACAGAGACAGCGAAAGGAATACCCCAAAAGGGGAAAGCCTGACATCGCAAGTTGCGTGCAGAAATAGGGGATGTATGCAATGTAGGCATTAATTGTAAACTCTTAAACCGCCCTACGGGGGACAAAAAAGGGTTACAGGTACGCACAAAACCGTAATGGGGGACTAATTGGCTGAGTGAACAGTTCGCAAAGTGATTAGTGGGCTACGGTCTGGGCCTAGAAAGGCAGACGACTTGAGTGCTTCTGCCTACAAAGGAAACCCACCCGATGAAGGAAGCTCGGCTATAAAAGGGGCAAAGCCCCATACAGGAAGGAGGTTCGCTTCCTGAGAGAGAAAAAAATGAGAGAACAACAGTTGTTGTAAATTGTAACAATCTCAAAAGGAATATAAAATTACAGTGGATGTAGCTCTTCATTAACAGAGTGAACCACTATAAATTTCGTGTGTTCTACTACTTTCAAGCATTTTATCTCATATTGCTCACTTTTCTAAAAATACAACAAACACTTCATTGCATAAACTGAGTATACAGTCAATATCAAGCTGGTAATCCAACGGGATACCTAGAGGTGACCCGGCCTATTTCTGTTGACGAGATTTCACCGTCAACAATATGCGACTCCATTAGGGATCAAACCCAGAATCTCTGGTTCATACGTTTGACCCCCAACAACAACATAGTCAGCAAGCATGCCTCCAAGAAAAAGAATTGAGGCTATCAACTAAGGCAGCCAAATGGACGAAACCGCCACACATCCGGTGAATGACGGGATGGAGGAAGGTCCACCTCAGGTCAGAAATGAAGTCCCGCCCCCAGATGTGCCGCGGCCGGACCCTGTGCAGATGCAGGCCCAACTAACCACTCTAACTGACCTGGTACGTGGACTAATGACCGTAGTCGAGCGCTTGGACGGAAGGAACTCTATGCTGCCTCTAGAAGACGCCCCGAGGCCGCTGGGAGCTGCCATGGCTGAAAACCATAACCCCGGTGACCGCTAACATGATCTAGAAGGAATGGGGACAGTGAAAAACATAGAGGCCATCCTAGGCCTCGACCTTCACAATCCTCCGGCAGCCGTCTAAGGGCCGTCGGGCTCCGAGCTCCCGAGGACCGGATAGTGAGAGGCCTGGGGAACCCCGAGGTACTACCCCAGAACCCAGGAGGAAACCTACCGGGAGACTTAGGGTCAGTACAGGCAGGCGGGCAGGCAAGGGGCGGACCCAACGTCCAAAGGGCAGAGGCGTCGAGAGTAGCTGGCTCAGCCATCTCGGCAGAAGAAGCGCGCGCCATTATGGAACGTATGGCCAATCTAGAGTAAAAACTCACGGGCGACGTCGCCATCCTAAAAAAGAACATAGGGCGAGTGGCCGAAGTGGTAAACGTCGACATCACGCCTAGCTGCACACACGACCATCCGTTTACCGCATAAATAATGGCGCCACCTCTCCCCGATAAATACAAGTCACCGTCGATCCCACCATATGACGGTCGAAGGGATCTCGACGATCACTTGGAGATGTACACAGGGCACATGCTCTTACATGGGTATACCGAGGAGATTATGTGCCGAGCCTTCCGGAACCATCTAACGGACTCTGCCCGAAGATGGTTTCGGACGCTAAAGCCAAACTCTATCTCAAGCTGGGATGAGTTGAAGGAAGCGTTTTCCTTCTAGTTCATAGGGGTTAAAAAATATGTCCCCCCAAAGCAGAATCTGACGATGATATATCAGAAGCCAAACAAGTCGTTGAGAGAGTGGCTTACAAGATATGGGGAAGCTGTCGCCGCCACGATGGACATAACCGACTGAAAGGCCTTGATGGGAGCATTGTCTAGCATGAAAAAAATTACCCCCTTCAAGAGAGAGCTGAACCGAAAGCCCCCGTCCAGCTATAAGGAATTCCTTGCACGAGCGCAAGGCTACATAAACGCCGAGGAAGCGGATGCGAACGACCCTGAGCACAGGTCTAATAAAAACAAGGGGACCGAACAAGGGTCGACGCCATCAAAGCAGGATGGAAAGAAGCGACGAGGTGGAGGAAGCGGGGACAAGCAACCTGCTTCAACGTCGACCACTCCAGAAGCCAAGAAGCCGAGGCAAGAAGAGAACCGTAAGCCTCGATCGTTTCAAAGGTACGACTCCTACCATGAATTAACAGTAGGAGTCGAGGAAGTGTTCAATCAGGTCGGCCGCGGGAATCTATTGTGCCGCCCAGAGCCAATGAGGTCCGACCCCAGCCGAAGGAACCAGAAAAAATACTGCAGGTTCCACGGCGACGTCGGCCACCACACCAATGATTGCGCCGATCTTAAAGATGAGATCGAGAGAGTAATCCGTGAGGGGAGGCTGCAGGAGTTCAAAGATGAGCGGAGACCTAGAAATGATGGCCACGGCGGCCAGAATGACGGTCGACGCCGAGAGGAGACCCAGCGCCCAGAGGACCGAGAACCCGTCGGCGTCATACGAACTGTCCTCGGTGGCCCCTATATAGGAGGAGACTCAAGGAGATCTCAGAAGGACTACACCCAAGAGGCCAGAGGGGTTTACCAGGAAAGGTTCTAGAGTGTCTCTGCTGCAAAAACACCAAGATTCAGCAGCACTAACGTGGCGTTTAATGAGGACGACGCCAGCGGAGTTCACTTCCCCCACAATGACGCGTTGGTGGTAGTTCACTTCCCCCACAATGACGTGTTGGTGGTAGAAGCCATGATCGGGAACCATACTGTGTGCCGGATCCTAGTGGACAATGGGAGCTCGGTAGACCTCCTATACTCCGACTGCCTTGAAAAGATGGGGATTTCAAAGGAGCAACTAGAAAAGACCTCCAGGCCGTTGTACGACTTTACTGGGGACTCCATCATCCCTCATGGGACTATCCGGTTGCCCATAACCGCAGGGAAGAAACCTTGACAGGCCACCACAATGGCTAACTTTGTGGTAATAAGGGGGGCTCCCAGTACAATGTCGTGATTGGAAGGCCAACCCTCTAGGCGTTGAGGGCAATCACCTCCATTTACCACCAAAAAGTCAAATTCCCTACCTCAAATGGCGTGGGCGAAATGAAAAGCAACCAGTACGAGGCTAGGGTTGCATACTCTGATGCCCTGCACGGATATGACCAGCCGGGAAGGCAGGAGGCCAGGATGGTTTATCAAAGTACCGTCGAAGACATAGATCCCAGGATCCAAGAAGAGGTCACATGGTCTCAACCCGTCGAGGAGCTGGTGGAGATCCAAGTCGACGAGGGCGAACCAACCAAAGTACTGAAAATAGGCTCAGACCTAACCCCATCACTTAGGGTTGAGGTCGAGGGCTTTCTCAAGAAAAACCTGGATGTCTTCGCCTGGAAACATGCTGTCATTGAGGGGATCGACTCGGAGGTCATATGCCATTCTCTGAACATTGACCCCTCATATCCCCCCAAGCACCAGAAGCGTCGACCGATGAACCCAGAGATGTACGAGGCACTAAAAGAAGAAGTCGACAAATTGATCAACAATGGGTTCATCAGGGAGGCCATTACCCGTGATGGGTCTCAAACCCCATGTTGGTAGTCAAGCCTAAGGGAAGTTGGAGAACATGCGTCGATTTCAGCCACCTCAACAAAGCCTGCCCAAAGGATAGTTTTCTACTCCCTCGGAAAGACCAAATGGTCGACGCCACAGCAGGACATGAAATGCTGAGTTTTATGGATGCCTACTCCGGGTACAACCAGATCCCCATACATCCAGCCGACGAGGAGCACACATCCTTGATAACCAACAGGGGCCTCTACTACTACAAGGTAATGCCTTTTGGCCTAAAGAATGCGGGGGCTACCTACCAAAGGCTCGTGAATAAGATGTTCGCTCAACAGCTTGGAAAGTCAATGGAGGTCTACGTCGACGATATGCTTGTGAAAGTGCCAGGGCCACCCGACACGTCGACCATTTGGGTGAAATGTTTGGTGTACTGAGAAAATACCACATGAAACTGAACCCCCGAAAATGCGCATTTGGAGTTGGATCAGGGAAATTCCTTGGTTTCATGGTCAGTAACCGGGGGATAGAAGCTAACCCTGAAAAGATTAAAGCCCAGCAGGATATGCAGTCCCCAACTAAACTGAAAGAGGTGCAAAGATTGACAAGGTGCGTCGCCGTTCTAAACAGATTTATATCAAAAGCGATAGATAAGTGCGTCCCCTTCTTCGACACTTTGAAAGGGAGTAGGCGCTTTAAATGGACACCACAATGCGAAGAGGCCTTCCAAAAATTAAAGGAGCACTTGGGCAAGCCCCCAATCCTGTCAAAACCCATCCCCGACGAAGAGCTTAGCCTATACCTCTCCGTGTCACAACACGCCGTGAGCACCGTGCTAATAAGAGAAGAAGAAAGGGTCCAGCTGCCAATCTATTATGTGAGCAAAAGACTCCTCGACGCCGAGTCAAGATATACGGAAATGGAACGCTTGGCCCTCGCCTTGATGGTAGCCTCGAGGAAGCTTCGACATTATTTTCAATCTCACACAATACGGGTTCTCACAAATCACCCGTTGAGACAGGCGCTGCAAAAGCCCGAAACTTCCGGGCGGCTTCTCAAATGGTCGGTGGAGTTAAGCCAGTTCGACATTAAGTATGTACCAAGAGCAGCGATCAAGGGCCAAGCACTGGCCGATTTTCTGGCTGAATTCTCCCATAGACGAGCTCCCACCACACCAGAAGAAGTCGAGAGGACAGAATGGAAGCTCTACGTGGATGGAGCGTCAAGCGATAACGGGTCAGGAGCCGGCGTCTTGTTGATCAGCCCAGAAGGTCACAAGATTACCTCGGCGGTTCGATTTAAATTTAAGGCGTCAAACAATGAGGCAGAATAATAGGCGCTAATTGCGGGGCTACAACTGGCCAGTCACTTAAAAATTGAAAGGCTCAGCATCTTCAGCGACTCTCAATTGATCGTCGGGCAAGTGAAAGAAGAATACCAAGCGCGCGGCGAGAAAATAGGTGCGTACTTGAGGAAGGAAAAGGAAGAACTCGTCAAGTTTAAAAACTACGAGATACTTCAGATACCACGAGCTGAAAACACCAACGCCGATGCTCTGGCAAAGCTAGCATCTTCAAAAGACTCCGACGCACTAGGGGTCGTTCCTATTGAAGAACTGGAGCGGCCGACCATTGAGGAAATAATTGAGACATTAATCATCCAAACAGGCGAAAGTTGGATGACATCGCTCGTCCAATACCTGATGGATACAAAACTACCAAATAATAAATACGAGGCCAGACGGATCAGGTATAGAGCTGCCAGATACTTATTGTACGACGGCTTGCTTTACCGCCGAGACTATTCAACACCTTTATAGTGGTGCCTAGACAATAACGAAGCCTAAAAGGTCTTCCAAGAAATCCACGAAGGAGTCTGCGGTAATCATACAGGGGGGCAGTCTTTAGCTCTTAAGATTTTGAGACAAGGGTACTACTGGCCCACGCTTAAGAAGGACGCATACCAATACGCTCGACGTTGCGATAAGTGCCAAAGATAGGCCATAATTCCTAGAGCCCCCCCCCCAGAAAACCTAACCTCTATTCTCAATCCATGGCCCTTCGTCAAATGGGGGGTTGACTCAATCGGCCATTACACCTTGCACCCGGATGCTTTAAGTTTGCCATCGTCGCAGTAGACTACTATACAAAGTGGGCAGAGGCAAAGGCTCTGACTACAACCACGGAAACAGCCTGCACTAATTTCATGTGGAACAACATTGTGTGCAGGTTCGGGGTCCTCTACTCGATAGTGTCCGACAATGGGAAACAGTTCGATAATGCCTCAACACGAAGATTCTGTGGCAGCTTAGGCATTCGAAAGGACTTCTCGGCGCCGATACATCCACAATTTAATGGGCAAGTCGAAGCAGTCAATAAAATATTAAAGTATACCCTAAAGAAGAAGCTCGACGATCTAAAGGGAAAATGGGCCGAGGAACTTCCCAAGGTCTTGTGGGCATACAGAACGACGAGCGGAAGTACCACGGGCGAAATGCCCTTCTCCATGGCGTATGGCGTTGAGGCAGTACTGCCTGTAGAAATTGAGACGCCGATTTTAAGAACTGTAGTCTACAACGACGACAGTAATACAGAAAAAATGAATGAAGAACTCGACTTGTTGGAAGAAAAGAGAATCGACTCCCAACTACGTCTCACCGCCTATCAGTAGAGGGCAGCACGATATTACAACAAAAAAGTCAAACAACGAAGATTCGTCCCAGGAGACCTAGTATTGAAAAAGGGTAACACAGAGTACAAAACCCAAAAATACTGGTCCTCTGGGCCCAACTTGGGAAGGACCCTACCGAATAAGAGAAGTGTTGCGTCCTGGCACCTACGTTTTGGAAAGCTTCTCCGGCAAGAAGATTCAGCATCCATGGAATACAAAACAGCTAAAGCTGTACTACCAATAATGTATGTAGTGTTTAAACACATCTTAGTTATATTTTTGGCAATTTAAATAAATTGATGAGTTTTTAGAAATATTGTCCAAAAGTAAGAAGAATTCACCCCTCGAATAAACTTGTCTACTTAAAAAACCAAGGTATATTAAACAGATAAAGGGAGCAGTAAGGGATCTATGGATCACTAAAAAAACTTAGAAAATTTTACGAAATTTTCTAAGAACGACGACCCCAAGGGGCAAAGCTGACGCCGACTCTTCCAAGGAGGAGAGGCGAGGAAAAACTTAGAAAATTTTATGAAATTTTCTAAGGCAACGACCCCAAGGGACAAAATTAGAGACTCCTTCAAAAAGGAAGGAAAGGTGAACAATTAGCAAAATTCTAAGGGATTTTCTAAGACGACGACCCCAAGGGGCGAAGCCAACGACGACTCCTTCAAGAAGGAAAGGCGAACACTTAGCAAAATTCTAAGAAATTTACTAAGGTGACGACCCCAAGGGGTGAAAATGATTACTCCTCTATGGAGAAACAATGAGCAAATATGAAATCTACTGTCTTCAAAAAATGAATGAAATAAAAAGAAGTCCAATATTATATAAATTACAGGGCAGTCCACCAAAAAAAAAAAACAAACAAAGGAAGGCTTTAGGCCTCGCAGCCAGCCGCCGAGTTATCACCATCACCAGGCGGGGAAGAATTGTCATCATCAGCAGGAGGAGGAGAAAACATAAAGGAAGTTCAAATCCCACTCAGGATGCTCTTATTTTATCAGATCGACGATTTGTTGACCTGTAGAATGAAAATCCTTGGTACGAATGTCGATGAGCTCCGGAGAAGCCTTGAACTCCTCAATGATCTCCACATGCTTGGCGTCGAAATTGCTGCAGCCTCGGCTTCAGCTTCCTTCTTCCCCTCAGCTTTTCCTTCAACGAAACACCTCTTCACCGCCTCAGTAGCTTCGGCTAACTTCTTCTCAGAGATTTATGCCCGCTTTGTAAGATCCACGACCGCAGTATTTAAATTGGTCAACTCCTTTTGAAGGTTTGACATCTTGGCCAGTTCACCTTCCAAACTCCTTAGTTGGGCCACGGCCACATCCTTCTCCTCGACGGCAGACGAGCACTTATTCTTGGCATCGTTAAGAAGAAAGTTAAGCTTGGCTTCCACGCTGTCCATCTCCTTATCACATTCTTCAACCTTGACTAGATTAATAAGGTTGAGAATGGCAAGGACTAGGCCCTGAAAAATTGGAGGTCAGAAAATAAAGATGCAAAGGACGAAATCAACAAAAAGAAAAGGCAGCTCGATCGAGGCTTACGTGAATCTGGAAGGAGATCTGCTTACGCTGATGATCAACCAGATAAGACTGGGCGGCGGCGATCCAGTGCGGCTCAAGAAAAGACTCATATAGAGCCTGAAAGACGAGGGAGAAACGAGGGGGAAGTTTAAGCATAGCCCCAATCTCGGCGTCAGAAATATCCGAGACTTGGAAGTTAGAATCCATGATTTTTTCCCCCGGGATAAGCACACGTTCCCTTGGCACCGGAGGAACATCAACAACATCAGGAATTGGGACTGCCAGCGCCCAAGTTTTGGTCACCGGTGCCTTCTCTTTGCGCCTCCTTTTTAGCGCAGGAACTTCCACCTCCAACTCCGAAGGGGCCTTCGTGGTTTTCTTTTTTCTCGGCGCTTGGGAAGAAGAGCTAGCTTTCTCCTTTTCCTTGGATGGAGGCTGTTGGCTTGGCGGGGGCTGCTGGCTTGGCTGAGGCGGCTAATTACCGGGAAGCTAAATCCTCAAAGACGCCATTTCTGTGCAAACGATGAGACAAAAATATAGTCGACGATTGGATAGAATGCTAGAATAAGAAAGGTGTCAAGATCAAGAGTTTACCTTCGTCGTTTAAATGGAAATATTCACGAACAGCGTCAAGATCGGTGGGATCTGGGAGATCGAGAATCAACCCAGCTTCTCGAAGATTGGACTTGGTCAGGAGGGTGTCAATATGACGAGCTTCGGACGAAAACGAAAAAGCCTGCTCAACCCTCGCCAATCTATTCCCAGCAAGTTTCGGCCGGTCTTGACTAACTATAGGATAAAATGACTGTCAGCATAAAAAAAAGGGAGAGAAGAAAAGTGCGGAAAGAAGAAGAGAAGTCAAAATCTCACTCATGTTCCCAAACGACGCCTGCACCTTCCTTCGGTGGGGCAAGCGGTCGTCGGGATGAAAGTTAAAAGGCCTACGTATCATAAAAAATATAAGTTTCCACCCATGTGACGACGAGGGTATAATCAATATTAGCTTGCTGAACCTGGGTTGAGATCTCCCATGCCCACTCAAAAAATACCACCCCTTGTACCTTGCGACGTGGCACAGTCTGTACATGAATCTAAACTCGTCCAGTGGAAGATCAACATCAAACTGCTGACTCCACAAAATTCAGGCGCCGGCAAAGCAGTACTAAAAATTTGGCACCAACTGGGCAGGGGAGATGCCATAGAAATGACAATAGTCCTTTACAAAGGGATGAACCGGAAAGGTCATCCCCGCCGTGATAGCTCTGGTATAAACGGGGAGGTATTCGGTCGGAGGCATGCTAGTCCTAAAATGCATATCCGGGAGGAGGTATTCGAACCACCTCCCATCAATGCAGTCTTCTTTGACAGCCCAGATAATATCCTTATTCCGGACCCTTGACGCCACGATGTTGGCCGTAAAGAAAGGCCTGTCCGGATCTCCACTCATAGCAGCCAGGGGGACATCTACCAGCGAAGCAGCAACCCCTCTTACGCTGCCACCCGTGAAAGGAATTCTGTCAATCACTTCGTCTATTATGTGGTCGACACTACCAAAACTCATCGCCGAAGTCATCTCCTGGTCCAAATGCGGCCTCAGCGTCTTCTATTTCCCTCAGTAAAGAGTCAACGCCTGAAGAAGAAGATGACCATGAAATCTCCTCCACAGAAGGAGAGTCTGGTCGGACGACGGAAGGATCCTCTCGACAGGGGGGGTTTTGGGCCATTGTTCTGATAATTAAAAAGACAAGGAACTAAGTCAAAATCCTAAAGTTGAGAGGAAGAGGAAAAAGACGACCGTTCTAAGCGACAACCATTCTAAACGACGACTGCTCAAATGCCTCGACATAACGTCGGCCATTTATGTAAAAATGGTAACGGCGAGTATTCATGGTAACCAAGGTTCATCACCCAGGGGCCAGAAGCGTACAATCAACAAAAAAAAAATCAAATCAGAGAAAGAACTATCCTACGAGGATTATACAAAGCAAACAGTAAGTTCTCTATCCCCTATATTCCACATTAGCATATCTGTAGCTTTCGATAGGAAAGAAAGTCTCTTAAAACAACACAAAACGAGTGATGGTGAGGCTTACCGGTAAATCGGATTCTGGGCAAAGTCTGGAACTGAGACGGCTTCGCAACGTACTGAGCAGGGCAAGGAATGCAGGTTGGAATTTACAAGGAAGAATTTCGGCAGAGTAACTACAGTTTAAAAA
The DNA here is from genome assembly GCF_000414095.1 of Morus notabilis. Taxonomy (NCBI): domain Eukaryota; kingdom Viridiplantae; phylum Streptophyta; class Magnoliopsida; order Rosales; family Moraceae; genus Morus; species Morus notabilis. The sequence continues at coordinate 241,300 of NW_010357151.1, forward strand.
ATGTTTGGAAAAGCGGCCTCGGTTCGAAGGGAATTTAAGGGGAAGCAAGCCCTCGACCCCTGACCATTGGATGAAGCTCATGAAATCCAACGGCAGGGGCATCTCGCCCAGATCTGACGACAGCAGACAAAGGCGGGAAAATGAAGGGGCGCGATCCAAAGGCTCACATTCGCCCTTTCGAAATAAGGCCTCACGTCAGCATGGGAAAGTGACCGACGCGACAATTGCGTTCCTCGAGGAAGTCTGAAGCATCCAAACCATCATTACGGATGAAGGCTTGGGATTAGGTTCCCACACTCGAAGCACGAAGGTACGATCGAACCTAAGCTCGAGGCTGTCTGAAAAAAACCCTCGACCTGAGGGCAGCTGTTGTGTGGAAAAATGTGGATGACGCGTGGAAGAACAACAGTGTGACACATGGCCTTGCTTTTCCTCAAAAGGTAACAACCCTCGACGCTGGGGACTCCCTTTCCTTCTGCGGCAAAGGAATCCCAACTTAGGTTGCCGACTCCTCATGACGACGACAAGTCGTACTGTCGACCTTACTACGGAAATCCTTCGAGAGAAAATCAATCGCCAAGAAAGACTAGGCTGAGCAAACAGAGACGGCGAGAGGGATGCCCCAAAAGGGGAAAGCCTGACATCGCAAGTTGCGTGTAGAAATAGGGGATGTCTGTAATGCAGGCATTACTTGTAAACCCTTAAACCGCCCTACGGGGGACAGAAAAGGGTTATAGGTACGCACAGAGCCGTAATGGGAGACTAATTGGCTGAGTGAACAGTTCGCAAAGTGATTAGTGGGCTACGGTCTGGGCCTAAAAAGGCAGACGACTTGAGTGCTTCTGCCTACAAAGGAGACCCACCCGATGAAGGAAGCTCGGCTATAAAAGGGGCAAAGCCCCATACAGGAAGGAGGTTCGCTTCCTGAGAGAGAAAAAAATGAGAGAACAACAGTTGTGGTAAATTGCAACAATCTCAAAAGGAATATAAAACTACAGTGGATGTAGCTCTTCATTAACAGAGTGAACCACTATAAATTTCGTGTGTTCTACTACTTTTAAGCATTTTATCTCATATTGCTCACTTTTCTAAAAATATAACAAACACTTCATTGCATAAACTGAGTATACAGTCAATATAAAGCCGGTAATCCAACGGGATACCTAGAGGTGACCCGGCCTATTTCTGTTGACGAGATTTCATCGTCAACAGTGGTCATTGAAAAAACATTTGTCGCGTTTGAGTTCGGCGGATTCTGCGAAGCAAGACAGGTTTTACAACCTCACGTTTCACAAGAGGCACCGAGAGATGATAATGGAGAAGTACACAAAGCATGTGGTGAAGGAAGGCATGGAAATCAGGAGGAGAAACAGGCAAAGGAAGCTTTACAGTAACTGTGCCGGTTCTAGCTGGTTAGGAAGGTGGACCTCCATAGTGTTTGAGAGCCTGGCGACCTTTGAAACACTGGCAATGGATTCGGAGAAGAAGAATGAAATTATGGAAGACTCATTGGCGTTTAGTAGGAACAAAGACTTCTATGCAAACGCTGGAAAGGCGTGGAAACGAGGGTATTTGCTTTACAGGCCACCGGGGACAGGGAAGTCGACCATGGTTGCCGCCATGGCTAATTTGCTGGATTACGATGTGTACGATCTTGAGCTGACGGCGGTGAAGGACAACACCGAGCTTCGGAGGCTTCTGATCGAGACAACGAGTAAGTCTATACTTGTAATAGAGGACATTGATTGCTCTCTCGAACTTACAGGTCAGAGGAAGAAAAAAGCTGAAAAATCTTCCAGGGAAGACGAAAATGACGAGTCTGGTGAGGGAGTAAAAGAATCAAGAGACAAAGAAGGAAACAGCAATAGCAAAGTCACTCTCTCGGGGCTGTTGAACTTCATCGACGGGCTTTGGTCGTCGTCTGGGAGCGAAAGGCTTATAGTTTTTACTACAAATCATGTGGAGAAGTTGGACCCAGCACTGATTCGGAGGGGTCGGATGGACAAGTATATTGAGCTTTCTTAGTGCAGCTTTCAAGGGTTCAAAGTGTTTGCCAAGAGCTATTTGAACCTTGAGACGCATCCATTGTTCGAGAGAATTGATATTTTGATGAGGGAGACAAATATCACTCCTGCTGATGTTGCAGAGAATCTCATGCCGAAGTCGCCACTGGACGATGCGGAGAGACGTCTTTCGAACTTGATTCAAGCTCTTGAAGAAGCTAAGGAAGCAGCAACAGCAGCTAAGAAGCAAGATGAGGAATCAATTGGGGTACAGCCAGCCATGGAAGAGGCAGTAAAAAAATAGACAACTAAAAATTTAAACTCCTTTTTCTCTTTATATAATACCTTATTTGTAATAGTTTTTTTTTTTTTTTAATTGAAGCTTATTTGTAATAGATTTACGCAGTGAGTTTATGTTCAGTCCCTGAATGTGTCGTGAACATAGCTATATGGTTTGAACTAAAACAAAGTATCGAGTCGACATTTGAAATTTGCCATGGCTACGCCACATGGAACAAAAATAACACGTATATTGTGATAGGACCAAGTGCCCAAAAGATTGGCTCGGATGTCAGTATTTTAAAACACATCCCTCTAGTGAAAAACTCAGTATCACATGTTCACATATGCACCACGGTATTACATTTTCATAAGACGTGAAAATGAGAAGAACAATATACGGCACTAACACTACTCTGATCTATAAGCAAACAAATAATAAGAAAGTTGATGGGAACATAATTCAAACTTGGTTGCCTGGTGAAATGGAAACATTCAATCCCTCGCGGGAGGAAAATCAGAATCGGGCAATTTTAAGGGAGTTGAAGCCAAAATGAGCAGATAAAAAATTAGTTACCTTCTGTGGGAGGATGGTCATGGTATTGTTACAGTAATAAAAAAATAAAAAAGACAGTTTTCGACCCGATGAATTTATCAACAGAACCGACCAACCCAAATGAGCAGGAGCAGATGATTCATGAACATAAGAGTTGAAAGTGATGCTAGGGAGGCTTGAACATCTAAAGCCAGATTTTTCAGTTACAATATTAGTTGAAGGTTATTGTACATTGATCTGATGAACTAACGAACTCCCAACAAATTCCCATTCATCTTTTGCAAGTTTGTTTTTGAATCTCGACAATACTAAAAAATGACTACCTAATTCTAAGTAACTCTCCGCATCATGTTGCTCCCCGGCTGCAGATCATGCACCAAGGTAGTTGCTTAAATTACGCCATGGAAATACTCTGACCATAACTGCTTCCCATGGGCTTATCACAAAATTTAAAAATTTTAATATCATACACTTATGGATGCTCGTGAAAACAGCCCTCACCTTCCAGCAGAGTGGAAAGTTTCAGAAATCATCGGTATCCTCATCTTTCATTATTGTATTTGGAACATCGTTGAAGCTTGAACCAGGGGCAACCTCATTTAGGTCACCAGGGGCAATCTCATTTAGGTCACCAGTGGCGATCTCATTTAGATCAAGAAAACGCCTTTTCTGCATTCCTTCAATTTCATCTTGGCCCAGGCTATTTGATTTTTCAGGAGGTGGGTTTTGCTCTTCTTTCTCTACTGTCTTGGGATAACCTTCAACAGGCTGACTATCTTTCATCTCCTGGTCATCATCATTACCATCAGACTCTTGGCTTCCCATTGAAAACTCTGCGTTCTCGCTTGCATCTTCTGACGGTTCATCTGATGCATTTGGTTGTTCATCTGATGCATTTGGCTTTTCATGTTTCATAGACTCCCCTTCTGAATCTGACAGCTCGTACTGCCGGTAATTGATTCGGTTTCTGGTGGATCTCTTACTCCGTCTTAGACCTGATTGAAGCTCATCAACAGACCTCAACTTAGTTTCCCTCCTAGTACGGCCTCGCAATTTCTTAAACTTCTGGGGCTCATCACTATCCTCACTCATACTTAAGTCCTCTTCTTCTTCCTCCTCTTCTTCCTCTTCAGCATTTTCATCATCCCAATGATACTCCTCATCTCCTTCAGAGCTACTGGAAAATTTTCTTCTCTGTTTACGCTGCCTCAAATATTCCTCATCGTATATAGCCTCTCCTACTATGTCATCATCGCTGTCAAAATCTGCTTCATTCTCTGAAACTGCATCTACAAAGTCTCTTTCGGAATACCGTTGAGGCCTCTGCTTACGCCGATTGCTGCATGTCAAAGTGTAATAATTAATAATAGAGCTTTTAGATATCAAGGAATTGGAAACTTAACGAAAAAGGAGAAAAAGGATAGAAGGACCAGACCTTCTATCCAATGGATCCGATTTATCATCTTCATAAGCATCATCAAAATCAGGTGATTTGGGAGACAAAGCACTAAAACCGACATGTTGACCATATGAAGGACCACTCCATCTGCCATTAGAGAATCCATCAGGTTTTGAAGCTCCTTCTCTTTTGAGTAAAGACTCTGGAGATGGCTGCTTCCGTCTGAACAGAAAAATAACAATTTGTCAACAATAGTTACTAGTCCAAAGAAGATCCTGCTAGAGAAAGCTGATAAGGATACATAAACAGTTGTTATTTCCATACTTGGTTATTTTGATGGCCTCATTGATGGATCGATCATAATCATCTGCAATGTCATTTTGAGAACAATCAGATCATATATACAATTAAATGAGACATCGGGTAGATAAACATCCACCATAACACCTTCCTGCTGCATGATCACCCAACAGTTCATCAGTTATTACCTAAATATAAAAATATCCAGCTAAAAAATATTTCATTACGTATCTTAAGTTAATTTATTGGGGAAAAAAAATCATCCAATTTAAATCCCCTGTTCATCTAAGGGACCTCTCATGAAGTTCAGTAAGGTCCCGGTTGTTGGCTGTGAAAAATCATTAAGGGCTTCGATAATTTATCAATTAAAAACCACAAACACAAGAAGAATTTCTGTAAAACACATTCATCAGATCAAAAAATCTTGATGCACCAATAATCTGTGGAGAACCACCCACATAATATGAAGGCTTATGGACGAGAAAATAAATAGATTAATCTTGAAAAGGACGATAGCTTTTATCGAGAAAATAGAAAAGGACATACGCACAGAGCATCTACACAAAGCAATGGTATAAAATTGATCAAATATGTAGAGAAAGAAAGAAGAGGGAAAAATAAAGCTGCAACGTCAAGAAAAATCAAATAGTTTATTGAAAAGAACTTCAAAAGGAAATTCCATACGCGGCTCAGCCTCATAGTCACAACCAACATATATCTGGGGCAACCTCTAGCCTCCAAAGAGAATTGGAGTCAAATGAAATTAAAAGAACATGAGCTCAAATTATTTGCATTAACTCCCCAACGCCAGAATTGCATATTTTACCCATCTTCATAGATCAAATAAAAAATATAACCAGATTGATTATCCACCTTAAAAAGTGGTATTGCCCACGAACAAAATGAATAGGTTAACCTCTGTTGCGCTTACCAAAAGTATAGGTGACAGGTTTTCTATCTCGAAGGGAGCGCCCTGGAGCAAGCCCATCCACATTGTAAAAATTATCAAGAAGAAGAGCCTGTCTATGTTGCTTCTTCAGCAATCTCTCTTTCCTCTGTTCAAATAAAATTGAATAGCCGTTTATCACCCCAATCACAGCAAAAATAACATGAAAGTCCTTTCCGCCCCGGAAAATTATACAACTTAGTCCACTAAAAAACATTGATGAGGGAAAAACAATAACAAAAACAGAAAGTATGAGAGATTCTCGCCAGAAAACACTTTTAGGTACCTTATGTTCCTTCTCAATCTCGGGAAGCATGTCAATCTTCAACTTTTTCCCGAGTGAACACTCTGTTCTATTTTTACTTGTGAAAAGTTTCTCCTGTGACAGCAAACAAAGTGTTTATTTAAAAAAAAAAAAAAAAAAAGAGCAACAGCAGGGAAAAAAGAGGATCTGGCAAGCGGCAACAAATAAGAATTTCTTCTGAATCCATTACATACAAAGACAACATAGAAGGGAAAAGAAAAATTATCTTTGTCAGCAATTTCCAAAATCAAACATTTTTCAAGCCAAATACTTTACAGAAGCCATAAACATGTGACATGCAGAAGTGTAAAGAACAATGCCCGATATAGAATTGCTACAAAATCTTCAATTGTCATATCGGAACATGCACATTGCTCTTAAAAGATCAATATTTCCATTTTTCTACAACTGATACTAGAAAAAGGGAGGAAAAACAAAAGAAAGAAAGAAAGAAAGAGAGAAGGAGAATACACATTACATATATGCATACACATGCACATTTAAAAGAACACTAAACATCTTTTCTTTTCTTTTTTTTTTCACTTTTAACCTAAGGGAAACCAGACTATTGAAATCTCAAATCTGTCTACGTTAACAAATAGGAGACATGATATCAAAACAAAAAATAATACAACTGACATAGATAATTTATCTTTCTAAAGACTACATCTAACTAAGGACATACACATGCAAAGACAGTTATTAACAACTTACAGAAACATCTTGAAATTCATCAAAATTGGTTGCAACCGTTTCCCATTCATATGTTGCATTAAGAGGGATATGAGAACCCTTTGATTTCGCTCTCTTGATCTCAAATTTCCGTATCTCCCTATAAAGTCGGTGACCGACAATTGAGTCATCTTCGTACCTGCAGCAACCACAAGCAACTAGTGAATAAGACACATATCAACCAACGTTGACCTATACTGAAATCATATACAACCAACTAAAGATTTTCAAGTAAGGACCATAAAACATGTATAACTATGGTGAAACAAATAGAAAAGAAAACTGCACTCGTTAGACTGTTTGTTGAGAAATATTATATTACCAATATGAAATACCATGCGAGTCACCCCCAACTCGTTCTTTACGAAATGTTGAAAGTTGAGCACCATGTTTAAGTGAGTTGTCAATATAGTTCCTGATGTCCTCTTGCTGCAAAATATCACTCATATTCAATCTTGCTGATCATTACAGCCAAAAAAAATGCAGCAAGCTAATTTAGTAAGTAATATAAAAATGAACCTGGTTCATATGACAATTAAAGTTTTATTTGAATTAACATGAAGAAAGAAATAACAAATAACCAAGTTAAGAACCTATTACCATAATGGTCATAAAAACTTTCTACAAGAGAAAAATCCAAATTAACTTTTATATAAAAATTGGGTGAGTATCGCACTCACAAATATTGGAATTCAAGATAACACAAACAAAATAAATTTCTACGAGTAATTTAGTATATGAAAGTACCTCGACACGAATGTCACAAAGTGCTTTCAAGATGACCACGCGAACCCCAGGATCAAGTGTCTTATATGTTTCAACCTCCGCCCTAGCATATTACCATGAGTGGACAAATTAGGAATTTAGAAAAACACAGATTTGCACAATCCCAAAATTTATGATACTCACCCATGGGAAGCAACAATGGGTAGATCACCAACTGCTACCTGCATATACATACCCAAGTCCAAGTTTAGCACAACTAAAAAAGGTGATTCAATCGAACCACACAACTACAGTATTTTCAAAGCATCAATGTATGAGCGAAATTACCCAATGCCACCAGTCTCTCAACTTTCTGCATAAAACTGTAACCCAAGAATCGCGTGTAAGTGCCATTCGTGTAACAGGAGGAATAGCCTGAGGAAAAATGAAGCAAAATTATGGGCAAAGGCAGCTTTAGCAGCATACGTATAAATAAACCATCAAAATATGTGGCAGCGTGAGCATTAACGAGTTTAAATTTCACGGTTGCCACAAGAATCTATCAACAACATTGGCGCAATCTCGGATGCATATAATCAAAATCTATGTTCCATAGAGCTTATGAGGCATAGGAATACAAAACAAAAGAAATCAGAGGAAAGAAAAATCCTTTTGTAGATAATACATATGTTTCCACATATAAAGGAATTCAAACACTTAAGCAAAAATGCAATAAAGAAACATTTCAACTTTTTACTTGTGATAAAAAAGGGAACAGAATGAACAATAAACTTGCTTTTGCACTTCAATCATTCCAAAAACATAAACTTGCACCATTGGAACTGCAAAGTCACAAACTTTTGCATTTGTACTAACGTAAATCAAAGATGTAATTGAACTCCAATGAGAGCTAAAACAGCTTAAGCAACGACTGAGAGGTCCACATTTGATCAAAAGAAGTAAACTTTCTAGAAAAGCTTCAATGGAGTTCAACTGAAACAGAAACAAAAGAGAAAGCAACGACCTTTAACAGAGGGATGTGAATGTCGCTGAGAGTGTCATTGGGCGTGATCAAGGCCGTTTCGAACTCCTCCGCCGTGAACTCCGCCGAGATATTCAAGAGCGGCCGGAAAACCTGCAAGTGCAAAAAAAGAAACCACCGCTAAGCCCTAGAAACCACGGACATTAAAACCTAGAGATCGAAGCTCCGAGTTCTCTCACATGCAAAAAATTGAGCACCGAGGCCAGCTCCCACATCGACCGGAGAGTCCACCGCGGCAATTGCGACGGCGGCGGAGGCGAAACCAGCGGCGTCACGATCTTGCTGCTGGCGCTGCATTGGTGCTGTCCAAGCGGCGACACATCGCCGGCGTCGTCGCCGGCGTCGCCGTCCTCCCTCCGCCGATTCCTCTGGTCCTTCTTCCTGGGCGCCGCCTTGGCCTTGCGCTGCTCGGTCGCCGGCTGCGAGGCCGCGTAGAGCCGCGCGGCGGCGCGGATGGTGCACGCGCGCGACGGCCGGTTGCTCCGCGACAGGGGAGGCCCCGGCGGCGGGGCGTCGGTCTGTGGCTCGGCGGCGGTGCCGTTCTGGGGGTTGGGGCCGGGGTCGCCGGGGATCGGAGGCGGCGAGGCTTCACGGGACATAGTGAGAGAGAGATCGAGAGGGTTTACGGGAGTTAGGGTGGGATTACTCGCAGAGGATCACCGTAGGTTTGCATTGGAAGAGAGACGCAGAAGAGAAGGGATTGAGAGAGAGACAGAGAGAGAGGGAAAAGGGGGTCCTCGGCCTTGTGTGTTAAATGTTGATTTTTGTTTTTCTATTTTTCTCTCTCTCTCTGAATTTTTTTCCCATTTTTTTCTCTTTTTTCAATATTTTTTTTTCTTTTTTAATATTGATCAAGAGAGAGAAGAGTTAAATACACACATATATGAATATTATTATGTACATATATGTTTGTAATTGGTATATTGGTATAGCCCTAAACTGGAATTATGAAAAGGGAAAACGTAGAAGCAAGAGAGAGAAACACAGATGGGGAGATGGGAGAGAGAAGAGACCTGGAATTTAATGTGCAATTTTTATTTTATTTAATTTATTGTTTTAATCTATTGGGTTATTGAGAGTAAATTCACTTGTTGGGTCTTAAATTTTTAATGAAATAATAATAATAATACGAGATTGGAGGTTAATCTACAGTTGGTTTTATCCTTTCACATAAGTTCTTAATAAAACTGTTTTTACCCACCAAAAAACCCAATAAGAACCGCTTTTTATGAACCCAAGTTAAAATACATATATATTTTCAAGCAAAAAAAAAAAAAAGTTAAACTACATATAATCCATAATTAATTGCTTTGTTCCTGATAGGTGGATCTACAAAATTTTCCTTGCAGCAACAGATAAAAGACAATTCTATCAAAATAAATAATAATAAAAAATAAAAGACAAGAAGATACAAAAGTCATGGTTAAAGCTCATTTTACCGATTAAAATTTAAAATTTGAGTTTTATTACAGTAAAAAATTTTAAAAAACAGACACATTTAATTCTTTTACTACAGTAAAAAATTCTCACATAAAAATTACATCTCAATTTAAATTAAAAACTCAAATTAACGAATTAAGCTACCATTAAAATTGTAAGACCAAACCAAAATCGTCTCCATGACTGATCTCAAAGGCCCAGGTGATTGTGGAATTTTAAAGTAGCACGAAAGTCATGTCATTGAAGTTGGTTCCGAAGGTCCATAGAGAACTTATGTGAATTTGAATAAAATAATAATAGGATTATGTTTTTTTTTTTTTCAGGGAATATATTTATCCCAAGAAATCTATTATATCTCTTTCAAAATTGAATTCTTACAAATGAATAATCCCAGTAATCAAATATGGTAAAAAAAAAGTATTTATATTTATATTGAATCACATTAAATAACCTTAACAAGTGTTTAACAAACTAAAATCAGTTGAAAAATAGTGAGAGAAAAATGTAGGGATCTCCATATAAATATAAAAAAATTAGAAGGCTATAATTTGATTTATGTTCGTATAGATCCTTTTAATATATTGAGTTCATCCACGTGTTACTCATTCAATTAAAACTAGATAAATAAGTTATTTGTTGATTAATTTATTTATTTTTATTATATTATCTTGTCGTAGATAATTAATATTGTGTTTTTCCTTTTACTTGCGTCAAATTCATTTATACATCAACCAAATTCGATGGATGTCTTATCATAATTTTAAATTGAGTTTGAGTAGTATAAATATACTGAAGTCCTAAATGTCATACCTAAGATAGAAACTAAATTATGCATGACTGATCGAGGCATCAAATTATTCTCTTGGGAAACATGTTCCTAGAAATATACAAGAGTATATACCTAACCTCCAAAAAATGAAAAAAAAAAAAAAAAAAAAAAAAAAAAAAAAAAAAAAAAAAACACAAGAGTATATACTTCCATGAAAAGTATGTATAAGAGATACATGAATATTTTTAGGGATTGGACACCATTAAAATGATCTAGGCCTAGGTACGGTTCTACTACAAAATTTTGCCTCTACAATATTTATGTTTCATATCTCTCTTTTATAGGACTGTCATGTGTAATCCTTCTTCTTACCTATTTTTTTATTTTTTATTTTTTTATCTTCATTTTTTTACCATTTTTTAAATGTTTTTCTATGTCTTTTTTGCGTGCTTTTCATGAATATTTTTAGGCATTGGACTGTCATGTTTCATATCTCTCTTTTATAGGACTGTCATGTTTTTCTATTTTTATATTTTAATTTTTTACGCATGCTTTATAAATTTTTTTCTCACTTTCTTCTATGAAAGTAATTCTTTTTACATGTGTACATTTTCTTTTGTCAATGATTTGAAATAATTTCTTCAAATGTGTCCCTATTTAATTATTTTTTATGTAATTCATATTATTTCAAAAATTATTTTTATATGTATTTTTTATACTAAATCACCTTCTTTTAATTTACAGTTAAATAATGGTATGGATATTAACTTAAATCCTAATTTTTATATGCCAGCTGATGTAATCACTTATCATTAATTGACATGTCAATGTTTTAAACGCTCACTAATATAAAAAGAACAACTCTTATATCACATCAATTAGTATGTATACAAGAGTTATGATTTGAGTTGGTATCTCTAACATTACTCTTTACAGTTATATGAATCTTTTCTACTACTAGGTCATGTTTAGAATTAAAAACAAATATTCTTTCGACTAAATTTAAAAAAAAAAAACTAATTTTTAAAATAAATTACAAAAATCCTTAAATAGTTGTATTAATGAATTTTTTATTTTTTTGTAAATAGTAAAACTATTTAGGTATCTCTAACTCAAAACTAGTTTGTATAAAGAAAGACATTTATTTTTCTCCTAATGGATTTTTCCATCCAATCAAACAATTAAAAACTAAAGATTAATAATTGAGCGTGCATTACATACTATGGACCCAGAGTGAGTGCAGCCGCCTCCACTAATTTTTTTTTCAAATAGCAACGAAAAACTTGTGATTTTTTTCATTTTACCCTCTTATAAAATATGATTTTTCATGCATGTACGTGCTTACTAAACTTTACACCTTTTTCATTTTTATTTAATTAGTGTATGCTCTCACTAGAATACATTAAAAGGTATTGTATCATATTTCATTGAACCAGGAAAAATTCAATTCTTCCTACTGAATTACTATCCTATTTGATTGATTCAAGAAAACACTTCAATTCATTTTATTTGCTCCATATTATGACTAACAGTGATCGAGTGAATGAATCATCATTGGGATTTTTGTTTGTATGTTTTTTTTTTTTTTTTTTGTATCTCTAAGTATGTGTAATATGAAGGGTTTTTAGTACAATTATCCTCTAAATTTACGTAGTTTAACAAATTGCCCTTAAAATTTTTAATTTTAACAATCAATCAACCCGGCGTCCCAAACTTATAAAATTATTACAATATGCCCTATTTTACTAAATTTGTCTAAATTTTTTATTAGATTTAAGGATTAAAAGTTGAGGAATTGAAATATTTGTGCTATATTTCAATTGACATGTTGAAATTCTTCATCGAATGTATTTTTTCAACACTCATTTAACACAATTATAGTAAAAAGGGGCATACTGTAATGATTTTAAAAGTTTACGGACAAATTGCGAAAATTAAAAGTCTAGAGAGTAGGGGACGTTTAGAAGGAGGATTCGTGCCATGATTCGAATCATAGTTCGTGGTTCGCTACAGTATTTTCTCTCATAAAAAACACACGTAAAATGAGAATTGTTCTAAATCATAGTTCTGAATCCATGAACCAAACGTCCCCTAGGGTTCGTTTGGTACGATGATTCAAATCAGAGTGATTCTAATCAAGATTCTAGAATCATAACCATGATTCATGATTTTATGTTCAAATTCTGAAATCATGATTCAAAATCAGGGGTGATTCAAGAGGGGGGTGGTTTTAGAATCATGAATGATTCTAGTTTAAAACATCACATCAGATTCTGAATCATGATTAGAATCATCCAAACCAAATACTGATTCTGAATCATGATTCAAAATCACTATAAACAAACACTGATTCTGAATCAGGATCCAGAATCATAATTTTGGATCTATCTACCAAACGCCCCCCAGTTGCTAAAAGTAATTTAATAAAAAAGTTTATTCATTATTATGTGGATATGTTATTGAATATTTTATGGATATCACAGAAAATTCTATGATTATTTATGTGACCTTAAATATTGTATATAAATGTTATATGCGAGAGGATGATATTTAAAAATAATAATCAAAATGATGTTCGTAATGAATTTAATTAAAGTTCAAAATATGTAATTAAAACATTGTTAATACATGTCATTCCAATTTAGAATGGAATGATGTTATTCGCACTGTTAATATAGCGAGATATTGAACGAGTGTATTACGAGATATTATGTGGAACAAGGACACAGATACAATATGAATTTCTAATAATTTTCATTAAGTATAGAAATTCTAATTGAGTCTACCGATTGTCTTATATAGAATGATCTTAATTTGGAGTTATTAGCATACTCATATTTATTGATTTGTGTATTTTGATTTACTCAGTACAAATTCTGAGATGTTGAATCATATTCCTTGTATTTTAGAGACATGATGAAGTGAGTAGTCGAGAATGTTATTATACAAGATGAAATCCATTCCTTCTTGAGAAAGAAATACATAAATAAATCTCTTGAGAGTTGATTCGGTACTTGGACTAGTAGGAGCCCCGATTTATGAATTTGTTTTATGAATCATTGTCCATTAGAGAATCAATGGTACTCAAAGATACAGATGTAATTAGAGAGGTTAATGGATTTTACCTAGCTTTAATTATGAATTATTTATGGAGGATTGATCTATATGTAATGACTATATCAAATGGACACTTTAAAGTTTGGAAGTAAATTATATCTATAATTATGATAGTGCAATTCTAAGTTTATAGTGGAGTAACTTTTATAATTAATAGAAAAAATTAATTAAGGAGTTTTAATTAATTATTAATTTTATTGGATCTTGGAATTATAAGTTCATGAGTCCTCGCGTCATCCTTGTAATCCTACAAGACACTAAGGGTAAAATGAGAATTTTAGAATTATAGAATTCTAAAATAAAACGCTCAAGAATAATTAATTGAAAATTAATTATAAATTAAATAATGTGATTATTTTGATTTTTGGAACACACGTGTAGAGGTGTCCACATGGTGTATACACCATATGCAGTGTTGATCCCTTTGGAATTCAGTTATCCGATTGACTTATTTGATAAGTTGTCCAATTGAAATTCAAATTAAATTAAGTTTGACTTAAATTTAAATTTAAATTTTAGTCAAAATTAGACTGCAGGATAAAAATAAAATTTTGTCTTCTTCTCTACCTGCTATTTGCTCCTACCACAGGGAGGAATCTCCTTCTGGTGGTCGGCCATATGGGATAGGGAAAAGAGTGGATTTTGTTTTCAAAATCAATTAGAAGTGAAAGATAATTATCAAGCTTTATCTTGGAGATAAAGTTTAGACTTCTTCTGAAAATTTAACTACTACTCTATAAATATGAGATTGCAGAAAATTAAAGAACCCAATTTTTGCTCTCCCTAGTATAGGTGGCTGAATTTTATAGAGTTAGGAAAGGAAAAATTTTTTCCCAAATTTCACGTCGTGTATATGTTGGCGTTCGTGAAAAACGTGAGTGTTTATTTGCTAATCCCATTTTATTTCTGGTGTGCCCACACATACGTCTTCGTAGATTTAAGGAATTGACAAGAAAGATTTGGGCCTTGTTCAGTTGCATTTTTTAGTTATGGTGACTTGACTGTAAATCTTAAGTTAAATTTATTTAATTGTTAACTTGAGTTGAAGTTATAACTTGAGTTTGTGTTTGGATGTGCATATTTGAGTTATGATTTGAATTAAGAATCTATTTGAGTTTGTGTTTGAGTGAGTCAAAACTTAAATTTGTATTTAGATAGTAATTTAATAAAAACTCAATGGTGATGAAAAATTTTAATAGGGTATATGGGTGGAGTTTTATTTGTCTTTTCGTTGTGAACGCATAGAAAAAAAATCATCTCAATCGGAATTAAAACGAAAAAGTTATGACGTTTTTAAGAACTTGAGTTGAAGGAGAAACTTGAACTCATATTTTAGCACCAAACTCAAGTTAAAACTTGAGTTAAAACTCAAGTTTAAACTCAAATTTTACAAACGAACATGAACTTGAATAAAGTTGTAACTTGAGTTTAATTTTTTTTTTAGTTTTACTCAAAAAGAACAAGCCATTGGGTATTCTAAACAAATTTAGAGCGAGAAACGTTCGTGGTCAAAGAACTCAAATTATCGATTTAATCATTTGTTAAATAAATAAATAAATTTAATTAATTTATTCGTACATAAATTAATATAATTTATAGAGTATTTTAAAATTTTATAAAAATTTTTATTATATATAATCCGTTAAATACACACTTTCGTATTGAAAATCATTTTCAAAACTAACACTAAAATCATACAAATTCATAGGGTAAACGTGTAAAATAAGGCGCCGTTCATTTTACTGATTCGAGTTTAGAATTCGAGTTTTGTTACAGTAAAAAGTTTACATAAACAGTCACATCTAACTTTTTTACTATAGTAAAAAGCACCCACATAAAATTATATCTCAACTTAAATTTTAAACCCGAATCAGCAAAATAAACGGGGCCTAAATTAAGTGGAAGAAGCATAGTAAACAACCGCCATCATAAAACATCCTAGGAGTTCCCGAGTAAGGCTCCCACCAGCCACTTTCACGTCTAAACCGTGTCACAATTTCATCCATACAACTACGGTTTACCCTTTACTGTTGAAATAAATTATTTACGGAAGAAAAAACAACAGATTTTAGTCCCAAAACACAAATATAACAAAGGTAAATAATTATGGATACTCTTTTTTTTTTTTTCAGTTTAGCCTTTAGATATTTATTTTTAAAGGTCTAATCTAACATTTATGAAATATAAACTTTTAACTCATCTGTTAAAAAATGCCAATCCCTTCTGCATTTTTTGGGATTTCGACCAAAACGTGGTCGTTTTAGTAGAAATCGACCCCCCTCCCCCCTAACTTTTTTTTTTTTTTTGGTTTTTTCTTTTGTTTTTAGACTTTTGCAATTTTTTTTTTCTTTTTACTTCCTTAAAAGCTTATATATGTTAAATTCCTCCTTTCTTTATTTTTATTTTTATTTTTTGCTTTTTGCTAGAAATGTTGATTGCTCCCATACGGTTTCAACCACAATGCCACAGTCACTGTTCGGGCATTTCCACCAAAACGATTAATCTTTTTTTTTTTTTTAATCTTTGTCCTAAAACTTTATTTTATTTTTTACTTTTAATTTTTACCTTAAAACTTATATTTCTTCATTTTGGCCCTTTTTTGACTTTTTAATTTTTTCCCGGTAACTTTTTTTTTTGTTTTTATTCTTTTTGCTGTAAATTTAGTTATTTCTTCATTTTAATCATTTTTTACCTTTTTTAAAATTTTTGTCGTGAAATTTCATTATTTGGTTTTTGTTATTCTAAAACTTATTTATTTCTTCATTTTGGTCTTTTTTTGATATTTTTTAATTTTTGTTTTATTTTTCGTTTTAGTTCCTTTTACCATGAGAGTTATTTATTTCTTTGTTTTGACCATTTCTTACCCCTAATTTTATTTTTATCCTAAAACTTTATTTTTTACCATTTTGATTGTTTTTACCCTAAAATTTTTTTATTTATTCATTTTAGTCTTTTTTACCCTTTTTTTGGCTTCTTGCCCTTAAAATTTATTTTTTTCATTTTTGAGATTTTATATTTAAATTTTATATGCTTTAAATAATAACATAATAATTAAGACTTAACACACAAATTACTCATCACGTACAAACACAGATTGCTCCTCACGTACAAAGCACGTGGACTTCAACTAATAAAAGAAGAAATGCTAATGAAAATTAGAAATGCCAAATATTAGCAGCGACATGCGCTTGCTTCTCAAGTCTCAACCAAACTCTTTGCCTGTTTTATCAAAGTGATCTGATCATGTGACATAATAAGCCAATGACTTTTTACATGTACTTTGCTAAACCTCTTAGGGGGCGTTTGGTAGATAGATCCAGAATCATGATTTTAGATTCTGATTTAGAAGTGTTTATTTACAGTGATTCTGAATCAGTGTTTGGTTTGAATATCTGATGTGATGTTTTAAACCAGAATCACTCATGATTTTAAAACCACCTCCCTCTTGATTCAAGGTGATTCAAACCCCTGTTTTTGAATCATGGTTTCAAAATTATGTAGTGCGTTTGGTTGGTGTATTCGTACAATGATTCGAATCATGATTCGTGATTCATTACAGTATTTTCTCACACAAAAAATTCACGTAAATCGAGAATAATTCTGAATCATGATTCTGAATCCATGAATCAAACGTCACAATGATTTAAACCCAAAATCATGAATCATAATTCTAATTCCAGAATCATGATTAGAATTAATCTGATTTAAATCCTCGTATCAAACGAACCCTAAAAGTTTGAAGTCTTCTAGTCAACCTCTTTAGTGGTGAAGTATATACCACTCACCACTGTTAATCTCAGACGCACGAGGACTATATTACTTTAAATGTTCTTTTCACAAGTCAAGTTTAAATTTTTCAATCTGAGTTAAGTTTGTTAATTTTTTAATTCCTAAATAATTTTGATAAATTACTTCGTGAATTTTGACCCCTTTTTTTCCTTTTATACTTTTAAGCCCTCATATTAAAATTGGCCAATTATGCTTGAAACTTTTCAAAGATAGTTACCTTTAAAATGCAAAATGTGCATAATTCTTAAGTGGTTTGCAACAACGGTGAAGATAATAATTTTCCTTCAATGTAAGGACTTTTGTAAAAATCTCAATTATATGAAATTGCAGAAATCCTGTGTCAATTTTATTGTCAAAGATCAAATAGTCAAAAAAAAAAGGTTTAATAATCAAAGTGATACAATACTCATAATAAAGGAACTATCAATGTCAATAATCTTTTTTTTTTTAATCAACAAGGAGCAAGGTACATTAGAAACCATAAATAGAACAAGTTTTCAGGTTATTGGCTATATTAGGCCCCGAACTATGAGTATTGTGACAATTTAGTCCATAAACTCTTAATTTTGATAGATTACTCCATGAACTTTTATTTTTCACAGTTTTGGTCAATGAAATTAAATTTACAATCGATTTCTAAAATTTAATAATTACTGAAATTAATCTTACTATCTTCTACTCTATTTTTGTAAGGAAAATCCTGGAAACCATATAACAAGAGCAATTAGTCAAAATAATATTTGCAGTATAAAGAGAAAAGATAGATTTCCTCGCGTTAAAAAGATCCCCAAACAAAGAAAAAACAAACTAAGCATTTCCGGTAAAAAAAAAAAAGAGGAAGCAAACTAAGTAGTGATCCATATTACTATCGTTGCAAATACAAGAGCAACTGATTTCATAAAGAGAGGATATCGTTATACGCCGGTTTATTTTTCGGTTTGAATCAAGGTTCAAACCTTTTTATTATAATTTTTTCTCATAAAAATTTAAATTTATTGTTAAATTTATGATTCATACCTATAAACCAAACAACACTGGCCCTATTTGGTAAGGGGATTCTGCAAGTTTGAGCTTGCCGGTTCAACAAAACCTTCATTCGGGGCTCCATAAAATAGATTTGAGTTGAGATCCATATGGAACATTTGAACCCACCTCAATCTCAAAAATGAGAACTTGGCTCCTCCTGAATTTTGCCCATTTAAACCCATATGATTTCAAAACATTTTTTTACGTATATGTTCAAACCATATTTTCAAATCATACAGAAATTCACATATGATTCAAACCCAAAAGATTCAAACCGCTCAAATTCGAACCCTTTTGCCTTTAGTCCAAAGCAACAAAATTAATAGGAGTATTTATCCCTAGTAACTTGAGATGTGTGTTATTTTCTTTTATCATTTTTTTGAAGAGAACTTTTATCATTTTCTTAATTACTGTAAAATCTCTTATAAAAAAAGGTTTCAAAAATATTTGTTGTTTTTTGGAAATTAAATGGATGTCCGGTTTTGACAACCCTTTTTTAATTAATAACCGAATTTTTTTTTAGGTAAATGGCTGATTCTTTTTTTTAGGTTAAATGACATTTCTAACGCAGTGATAAATCATTGATATATTAGGGTTTATGATTGATTGATTAATGATTTATTAATGATAAATCAGTAAATTATTAATTGAAACTGATTAATCACTGATCAGTGATAAATCATACATCAGTCAATCCTTTATTCACTATTTCTAAAAACGATTATTTTTCTAATTTAACGAAACTTAGTTTATTGACTTAAAAAGTCTTTTTTTTTTTTCATATAATCTTTATATTGTCAAACACCCACACAAAAAAAGAAGTTCATGGTTGCATGCATGGCGTATTTATAATTATGCACAAAATTCAACCACATTATGTCGAGTTGAAAACAACCCAAATAATCTTCTTCTTCATCTTCTTCTAAGCTAGATAGCTCAAAAAAGATCGAAACACAAATAAGAGAATAGTGAACCAACTCCTACTAAAAAATATGAAACGATCGAGATAAAAATTATAAAAAAAAAAAAAAAAAACTTAGTAAAAACAATAAGAGAGTTTCTCTTGTAAGACTAAAAAAATGAACTACTAATAATTTTTTACTTTTCAACTATCATATATGTATAAGAAACTATCTCTTTAGATTTTTTTTTAATTTAATATGATTTTAAATAAATTTAACAGTCAGAAACTGATCATACTAATAAGGAGACCTATCGAAAAAGTCTCAAACAATAAAAACATGAACAGGGTGCGTTTGGAACTCGTTCCAAAATGATTTTATTTTTTGTATGAAAATGAAAACGAAAACGTTTTCATTTTCATTTTGGAATCATTTCTAAAAATGAGTTTGGTAGTTTTGTTCCGAGATTGTTTTTAGTTTAAAAAAAACTGAAATTGTGTTTGGTGGTTTAATTTTTAAAAACATCTAATAATATTTAAAATAATAATATATTAAATAAATAATATGATTACCGTTTGGTTGGAGGATTCGTTCTCTTATTCGAATCATGGTTCATGATTCGCTACAGTATTTTTCCTCACAAAAAATACACGTAAATCGAAAAATAGTTCTAATCTCATGGTTCTAGTTCATGAACCAAACGGGCTCTAAAATAAATATATTAAATAAACATTATATACATGAAAACTATAGAAAAAATGGGAAGAAGAGTGTGGATTGCTGCGCAAAAAACCGGCCTGAATGACAACGGTGCTGAACTTCTAAAACCAAGCTCGAGAGTGGTACCTCTTAACTAAAGGAGGACCAGTCAATACATGACTGAGCCCCAGTGACGAGTTAACCACCGATGAAGCGGTATACACATCAAACAATAGAGCGATCATATGATAGATGAGCACACGTGGCCATCTATCAGTGGCGGATTTCATATCAAAACTATAAACATTTTGAAAATGATTACCGTTTCAGTCGTCGTGGTCGACGGGGAAGAAAGAAATGAATGAATGTTCTTTTAGGAAAATGTAGAATAATACACCTACCGAGACGAAAGCCAAAGGTGAGTCTCGTAGGTGGACGTATCGAACCGAAATAAGATCTCAGATTGACATCTTGATACACTAATTTACCAAAATAATAAATAGAGTCAATGGTGACTCCGCCGTGGGAAGAGCCGCTTCTTTCTTGCTTGATAGTGGGGGCTTCCATTCACCAACGCAGACTAAAAGTGCTCTCCGAACCGTGCTGGATAGTCACCCATCACACGGCTCTCAAACCCAACCTGTGGTGGATCCCGGCTGATGTCATTTCCAAATTCTTCGCCTGCATTGCTTTCAAAGGGCTACTCATAAACATCTAGTTTCACATCATGAAATATTCTCTTGACACGGCTATCTTCTAACTGGATAATTGCAACCTTCACTTCGTATCCGGATCCGGCTAAAAGAAAAATGGAAACTGAAAACGATCCTATATCGTTTTCAGTTTTTGTGACTTTTTGAGAATAAGTACAAAAAATGTGGGGGGAGGGGGAAATGTATATCGTTTTCGGTTTCTGTGACTTTTTGAGAATAAGTACAAAAACGTTTTTAATTTTTGTTTTTAAGAAATGCGGTACCAAACGCATTTTTGAGAGCATTTTCATTTTTTTATTCTTGAAAAATATGAAAAACATTTTTAGAAATGATTCCAAAAGGCACAAAGTGTCTTGGGTTCGGCGGAAAGTATTCATTAGGCCAAGTGAGGCAGGGTCATTGAGTATAAATTATGGATACGAATTAATGAGTGGATGGTTCATTAGATAATATCTTTAGTCTGCCAATACTAATTTCCACTCAAAACGTGTATTGTCCTCCATTACGATGAAGCGTAGCCATATCATATATTCAACAGACTTGGCCAAGAAGAAAGACTGAAGTGATTTATGTGAATACACGGCCTCAGCACAGAAAGTCTAGTTTTGGCCCTTTCACGCAATTGGAGGTCATTGTGGGATTTGAAAAATCTTCTCTTTGACTAGTGGTTCTGTCATTTTCTTACATCCAGGAAAAAAAAAAAAAAAAAAAAAAACAATAATAATTAAAGAATTAAAAGTTGGACAAGTTTCTTTGCTGTAAACTATAAGCCTTAGTTTAATAAGTATGTCCACATTGTCAACATAATAGTTGGAGCTCGCCATAATGGATAATATGACCAACCCCAGATACATGCTTGTTGTTCTCTTCCTGTTGTTGTTTCTAAAGTCCAAAATTTGCCTCGGGGCTGATTCCATCTCTGCAAATGAATCCCTCTCCGGTGGCCAAACTATTGAATCCGCAAATGGTGTCTTTGTACTGGGATTCTTCAAACCAGGTAAGCCTTCAAACTACTATATAGGAGTATGGTATAAACAAGTTACTCCCCAGACAATAGTCTGGGTGGCAAATAGAGAGAAACCAGTCAAAGATATATTTTCTTCGGAGCTGAAAATCTCAGATGGCAATTTAGCTCTTTTCAATGAGTCCAAAATCCCGATTTGGTCCACAAACAGGAGCTTTACTAGTTCTCCCGTAGTAAAAGCAGTTCTTTTGGATGATGGAAACCTTGTGTTGAAATTAGATGGATCCAATTCGTCCAAACTGTTATGGCAAAGTTTTGATTATCCAGCAGATACGTGGATGGCTGGTAGTAAGTTCGGATACAACAAGAGGACCAAACAGAAGAATCGTCTAATTTCGTGGAAGAATTCAGAAGATCCTGCCCCAGGCCTCTTCTCGCTTGAGCTAGACCAAAATGACAACTCATATGCCTTACTTTGGAATAGGTCTAGGAGATATTGGACCAGCGGATCTTGGAATGGTCGTATTTTTGACTTGGTCCCTGAGATGGTCGGCCCTAAGATTTACAATTTCAAATTTGTCACAAATGAAAATGAAAGCTACTTCATCCATTTTGTCGACAACTATTCCACAACTAAATCCAAGGTTGTGGTGGATGTTTCGGGGCAATTGAATAGCCGATTTTTGCTACCTACCGGGTGGACTGTGGCTTGGGCTTTCCCAAGACAACAATGTCAAGTTTATGCTCTTTGCGGGCCATATGGCAGCTGCAACGAGAACTACTCGCCGTTCTGTAATTGCTTGAGGGGCTTTGAACCCAAATCGCCGAGTGATTGGGCTTTGAAGGACTATTCTGGTGGGTGCATCAGGAAAACCAAACTTCACTGTGGGAATGAAAATCCTGCGAAGGGAAAGAGAGATAAATTTCTAGAAATGTCAAGCGTGTCGTTGCCTGAAAACAAGGAGTATGTGCTAGTTGATGGTAAGGTAGATTGTGAATCAACATGCTTAAATAACTGCTCTTGCACTGCTTATGCTTATCAAAGAAATGATTGTTCCATTTGGACGGGGGATCTGTTAAATCTACAGCAACTAGGAGCAGGTGATAGCAGTGGCACAACTCTCTACATTCGGCTATCAGCCTCAGAGTTCCCAAGACCGACTAAAACAAAAAGAATGACTATTGGTCTTCTTATGGGCTCAGCTACTGGGCTAGCACTTCTCATTGGCCTTGTCGTCTTTATAATATTGAGACAAAGAAGGAAAATAGCTAGAGCAAGAAAAGCAACAGGGGATTCTTTAGTTGCTTTTGATTACGGAGACTTGCAAAATGCGACAAAAAACTTCTCGGAGAAACTTGGTGGCGGTAGCTTTGGTTCAGTTTTTAAAGGTACACTCCCCGACTCTACAATGGTAGCAGTGAAAAAGCTCGAAAGTGTTGGCCAAGGAGAGAAGCAATTTCGAGCAGAAGTTAGCACAATTGGCACAATCCAACATGTTAATCTCGTTCGACTTCGAGGGTTCTGCTGTCAAGTTACTAAAAAGTTGTTGGTCTATGAGTGCATGTCCAGTGGCTCTTTAGCTTCTCACCTTTTCCAACAAAACAATTCAGAAGTCTTGGATTGGAAAAGAAGGTACAAAATTGCATTAGGAACAGCAAGAGGGTTAGTTTATTTGCATGAGAAGTGCAGAGACTGCATCATACATTGCGATATCAAACCCGATAATGTTCTTTTAGATGCAGAGTTTTGTCCCAAAGTGGGAGATTTCGGTTTAGCCAAACTCATTGGGAGGAAATTCAGCCGGGTGCTGACAACCGTGAGAGGGACAAGAGGTTATCTCGCACCAGAGTGGATCACTGGAGTGGCGATAACGCCCAAAGCAGATGTGTACAGTTTTGGAATGATGCTTTTCGAGCTTGTATCGGGGAGGAGAAACTCTCAGCAAATGGAATCAGCCGGAAAATTGAAATACTTCCCAAGTATGGCTATAAGTGCCATAGTCGAAGGCGGTGATGTGCTTAACCTATTAGATAAAAGGCTGGAAGGTAATGCAGATTTAGAAGAGGTTGAAAGAGT
>NW_010357151.1:265205-281560 GCF_000414095.1 Morus notabilis
AGAGTGTGTAAAGTTGCTTGTTGGTGCATCCAATATGATGAAGCTCACAGGCCACCAATGGGTCAAGTAGTTCAAATCCTTGAGGGCGTCATTGAGGTGGAGTTGCCTCCACTTCCGCGGCATCTCCACTTCTTTGATGACAATGAGGAGAACGTAAATTTCTTTACAGAGTAATTGGCAAGATAAAGAGCACCTCCTCTTCAATGTTTTCAGCCGAATAAAAATGCCGACATTTCTTTCCCTGTTGGTTTTGTTGTAAGCACTGCCTTTTGTTCCATCAGGTGCCGTTTTAGCCACTTGTGCACCAGTGAAATGTGCAGCAGTTTCACTAGTGATAATTTAGGTCCCGTTCACTTTGCTAATTCGAGTTTAGAAGGTCCATTCCTTTTTTATTTACCAAAGTTTCAGTTGTGCCGTATTCAGCTTATTGGATGATTGGAGAGCAAGAAAGCAACTCATAAATTAATAGCTTAAATTGTGAGTTTATGCTCATATATCATATCCACATGATTCATATGGGCGTAGCATTGACAAGTTATAGCTGTAGGAAGGAGGAAAATTTAAGGCGCGTTTGGAATCCGTTACAAAATGATTTTGTTTTTTGTATGAAAATGAAAATAAAAACGTTTTCAATCTCAGACATGAATTATTTTTAAAAATATGTTTAGTAGTTTTATCAATAGATTATTTTCAGTATAAAAAAACCCATTAATGTCTCTCTCTCTTTCTGCTTGAGAGAGGAGAAAACGAAAATTTTAATTTTTTATCTTTATTACGTAAAACGTCGTTTTAAAAACGTTTTTATTTTTTATTTTTTAAAAAATATGAAAAATAAAAATGGGATTAATTCTATATACGGTCTTTTTATTATTACTTGTATATTTTTCTGTTCCTTGTCCATGTTTTGGTCCACAATTAATGTTTGTTGTTTTTGTCTTTCCCTCTTTGTAATGACAGCAGTTAAAGGTTAACAGCGATAATTAGGGAATCAAAAGAATATATGTGGATAAAAAAAAAATCGACTAACACACAACAATAACATGTGCAAACTCATTTGTAGAACTCCATACATTATTCTTCCTCAATATATAATTATTCTCGCTCTTTATATCTATCTTTCTAGCTTCTGATCTATTTGTTGGTTGGAGGCAACCTCTCCTGTATATCTCCTGGGAGGGGAAAAAAAAAAAACCCAAGAAAAAACAAAATCTGTCTTGAATGTTGAATTAATATGAGAACAGGTATATATGGAAGATTTCGTGAATCACCTTGCTGATTCAGTTGACCTCCCACTCCATGATGCACATTCCTTATATATTACACGTCGAATAGGAAAGTAAACAACAACGAAGCTTGAAAAAAAATAATCTTCATAAATACTAGCTGAAAATGCATGTGTCAGAATTTTTATTATTTACTCTTGATTTATAACTTTTTTTGTTAAATAATTATACTAATAAAAAAATATTTATCAAGAATAAAGGGGAAGGTCCATACTCATACACTCTAAACGGTAAATTCTTCATTTCTTCTTAAAAAAATTCGTGTATTACATTTTTTTAAAATAAAACCCACAAATTCAAAAAATCATCATATAGGGAGCACGCAGAAAATAAACAATAAGAGTATAACGGGTATTACATATATCAAATACAGAACTAGATACTTTTGTAATATTTTGTATAAGTGGACATTTTTAAATTCAAGACATATATAGTAGATATTTTATGTAATTATTTTTTAATTTTATTTATAATTTTAGAATAAACTTTCGAGATTAGTACAAAAGTGGGCCTTTTAAGAGCCTTAATTTATAGGGAGAAAGAGGGAAATAAGCCAAGACTTGAGATGAATTAAAATTAATAGGTCAATAGTTTACATAAGTTAATAAATATGTCAAATTATTATTTTCGTCTATAACTTGTCTGGTTATGAATCATAACTTGACAAGTTTGTCCATAACTTATCTGGTTATGAACCATAACTTGACAAATTATGACCTATTAATTTTTATAACTAAAAATTGGCCTATATACTTTCTTAAGCTTTTTATATTGGCCTATTTTCTATTATTTCCCTAATTTATATGCCCAAATTGTATTACCTCTCCTTTTGAGAAGGGGAAAGGAGACAAATGCATTTTACTCTTGATTAATATATTTTTTTAATCAAATCATTATATTAGTCAAAAAATGTATTAATCAAGGGAAAAAAATTTAAACCCACGCTTCAATAATTTTCTCTTTTAAAAATTACTCTTCATGGGAAATTTATCAAAGCAGATTTGAAGCATAGCAATTTTTTTTTGAAATACTTTGGAAATACAAAAATTACATTGTAATCATATAATGATACGTTTTATACTACTAAATTACATAGAAAATATTTTAATAATATTGATTTTTACTATTTATAAAATAGTATAATTGTTCGCTATATTTCACCATTACTAGTAAACTTTGTTATATCTCTAAAATGCACTACGGTGAGATCAAGTGAATATTGACCACATGTTGGGTTGACGGTCGAATTTCGTCAACAAGACTTTATTGGATTACCCCGCGGTAGCTCGTTGGATTACCGATTTGAAACTTGTAATTTTACCGAATTTACTAGAGTTTGTATTGGTGTACTGTGAAGAAACCGTTACAACAGTTATGAAAATAAAGACGAAGAAGTTTTATAGTGGTTCACCCTCCTCAAACCGAGCTACATCCATTGTATTATATTTTTCTTGTTTTGGTTATTACAAATTATACGAAAAAAGGATCCCCCTCTCTCACGGGGGCTTTGCCCCTTTTATAGCAGATATTACATAAGCTTTGCCCAACGGTAGGCGGTTTGGACCATTTGACCGTGTCTTCCAGGAGGCCCATCCACTTGAGTGACCTATGGCTTCATTTATCTAGACCGTAGCCTGTCAACACATTTTGGACTGTTCACTCATCCAATTTGTCTCCCCATTACGGCTCTATAGATCCCCTGTAATAGCTAGTGATTCGTTCCAGGCGGTTTTAGGGGCTCGTAATCATTTCCTATGCAACTGACATTCTCCAAACTCAGACGCAACCTTAGAATATTCCGCCGATCACCTCAGGAGTCTTCCTTGGGAAGCGGGTCCAGTTGCTTACGCTTAGCCCTCTTTTCCTATTCCAAAATTTGCCACGGGTAGCCTCTCCCACGGTCGGCTCTATCGCGTTATTTTACACGAGCTGGTCTCGCATGCCTCGACTGTATATAGGGTCAACGGTCTCAATCCCCTTATGCACTCGGCTCTCATACCATACGGGAGAGACCAATGAGACTCGGGCGTCGAGGGCTAAGTGACGTGACAGGTGTGAGGTTACGTGTGGCATAATCGTTGTCCGACGCGTCAATGTGAATTTTTCTACATAACATGTTGGATATATAATTTTATGAGGTCGCTAGGATCATCTTATCATAAAAATACGGATCCACTGTTTTTGTAAAATCCGTCATTTGCCTAATTTAATAAAACTTGTTACTGAGAAAATGCTTTGAAAAAGACCATTTACTTTAAAACCCCAAAAAGAAAAGGGAAAGAAATTAGATCCCCAGGATAAAATCATACGCCTACGGTAAACATTGAAAACATGGACTAAGCCAGTAAAGACCCAGTGGGGCCAATATGACTAGGGCTAACAATTCGGGTAGTGACACGACGATACGACTCGAAATCCGCACGAAATTAACGGGTTTGAGTTTATCATAAATAGGTACGGGTCAAAATCAGGTTGAACCCGTGAAACACGATTAAATAACGTGTCATTTTCAAGTTGACCCACCAACCCGCAATTGACCCGTCATAACCCGTTTATTAAACGTGTCATATTTGGGTAACACGAATACACAACCCGTTTATTACCTATTTTATAAACATGTTCAAAAATAGGTTAACACGACTCATTTATCACCTATTTTATAAACATGTTCATCAATAGGTTAACACAACCCATTTATCACCCATTTTATAAACCGGTTGACAGGTAATCAATGAGTTGACACGACACATTTATGACCTGTTTAATAAACGGGTTATTCGTGTCGTGTCGTGTCAACCCGCCAATAAACGGATCGTGTTTAGGTTTTGTATTTTGACACGATTAATAAACAGGTCGTGTTCATATCAAATCTATTCGTGTTAACTGAATGAATCAACACGACACAAACACAATTCACCAACCCAAATTGTCATCCCTAAATATGACCCCCACTCAACTATTTGTTTTTTTGAAGTTGTATTATCGTAATAAACGAGGCGAGTCGAACTATTTTTTTTCTCGCTTCCACTTGCTCCCACATGTCTGCTCTTCCTTTTTTCTTTTTTTTTTGGCCTCTTTTTTCTTTTGCGTTTTTTTCACTTTATTACATATACCAAAGGAAAGTTCGGGGTACTGTTCATACAGACCCAATCTACTATTATTTGTACAGTGGAGTGACGATTTTACCTTTCTTTCCCTCCTCTTTCTTCCTTCCGTGCAGGGGCTGCTTGGTCTTTTACTTACATAGTACAGTGTATTGTCCATTTTGCTCTTTCTCCCACCACACTTGGCAGGGGGCTTTTCGGTAATTTTGGTCCACATAAATCCCTAGGCTTTCTAGCTTCTTCGATCACTCAACCGGCCCTTTCACCCTCGCCTTCAATCTTTCATTTCTGATCTTTCTTCTTCTTTTTCTCTTCATCATATTTGCGAGAGTTGGATTCTTCTTCTTCTTCATCTTCATCTTCATCTCGTTGTTTCTTCGTTAGATTCGGGAGAGAGAATCATCTTAGCATCAACTCAAGGTTTGGTCTTTTGGTTTGCTCCTCATTCTTTTCGTTACCCACTCAAGTAAGTATCTCTTCGTCCTCTGAAGAATGGTATGATTTTCAATGGTATTCCTGATTTTTACAATTCTTTAGAGTCGCCAATTTTATTTTGTTTTCTGGAAATTTATTTGGGGAAAAATATTCTATCTGTTGTTTGGTTGCCGAGAAATAAAAAAGCAAGTGAGCATGGAAAAGTTTATGGCTTTTAGATTCTCGACGTGAAAGTTTTGTTTTTTTTTTTGTCTGGTTGATGATCGGTAATTAATGAGAAGGATGATCAATTGAGGCTATTGATGATCAAGGTAGAGTTTTGGATTATAACTGATGACTTTTTTTTTTTTTTTTTTTTGCTTATATCAATCCATTGTTTTCTATAAGCCAAAGGTAATTTTTCTTCCACACTATTTATCGGAGCTTTCAGGTCGTATTCCAATTCTATGTCCCCATGATTCGATTTTTTTTTTTTAGATTTTGTTTTTTGGAAATTTATTTGGTGGACAATATTTTATCTGTTGTTTGGTTGCCGAGAAACAAAAAAGCAAGCGAGCATGGAAAAGTTTATGGCTTTTAGATTCTCGGCGTGAATTTTTTTTTTTTTTTTTTTTTTTTTTTTTTTTTTTTTTTTTTTTTTGATGATCGGTAATTGATGAGAATGATGATCAATTGAGGCTATTGATGATCAAGCTAGAGTTTTGGATTTTAACTGATGACTTTTTTTTTTCTTGCTTATATCAATCCATTGTTTTCTATAAGCCAAGGGTAATGTTGCTTCCACACGATTTATCGAAGCTTTCAGGTCGTATTCCAGTTCTATGTCCCCATGATTCTTTTTTTTTTTGGATTTAGATCTTCTCACGAAAGATTACACGTCCGATCAGAAATTCTCCGTCTCCACCTACAACAATGCCGGCGTGGCAAGACAAATTTTGTTAGTATTTTTGCTCAAAAATTGAATTTTTTTGTTTTCTTATATCTTCTCAACTCAGAGCTCTTCTGATTCTCTCTCTAAACAGTGATTTGCACTTCTCAAACTGCGATTTTTGCTGCTTTAGATCTTCGTTTTGGTTTTCGTTTTTGGTGTTTTTATGGCTTTGTGGTTTTGTGGATTGAGTTTGGTTAGTTTATGTTCGAATTTTTTTGCAGAATAAGATTGGTTTGACTGGTTTGATTTGGATTTAAAATGAAATTTTCTGGTTTGGTGAAAAAATTTCAGGTGGTGAAATGGCATGCAAGAAGATCAGAGAGTACGATTCGAAGAGATTGTTGAAGGAGCATTTCAAGAGGCTCTTTGGCCGTGAATTGCCGATCAAATCCGCTCAGGTTAGTATTCGATTTTTTTTATCTTTTTTTTTTCGAGATTGTGTTCCTGTTTAGATTATAGATCTCGAATGTTAAGCCTCTTTTAGCTTTTTTCATTGCATTTTTGTAATGGTGACTTTCATGGCGACTTGATCTCACTTCAATTGTCAGGATTTGATTAATCTGGTTCTGTTTGTGTATTTCTTTGTTGTGAACTTAGTTTATCTTATATATTTAGGATTAAGAAGGTGTAGTTCATCATATTCAGAATTAGAATGTAGAATTTTGATTTCGTCAACCGTTAGAGAGTTTTTTTTTTCTCTTTCTTTTTAGAGAAGAATTTTCTGGATTTGTGTTTGTGTCTAGCTTTGCTGATTAAATTGTGATTTTTTTTTTTGTTATGCCATAGATTACCGAATCAACCGATCTCAATGAATTAGCAAACAATAAGCCTTGGCTTTCGTCTTCCAAACTGGTTGTTAAACCCGACATGTTGTTTGGAAAGCGTAGAAAGAGCAGCTTGGTTGCTTTGAATATGGACTACGCTCAAGTTGCCACTTTTGTCAAGGAGTGACTTGGCAAAGAGGTATTTTTATGTTTTCCCTTTATTTTCATTCATGCTATACTAAAGAGTTTTAAACCGAAGGTTGTAAATTTTCTTGAGAAGTTGACTTTGAGCTTAGCTTTAAACTCTGTCTTTGAACTCTTCCGAAATAAACTCTTTTCCTTTTTTTTCCCTCTATCTTGTTGTAATAGTGTATTGCTTTTATGATTTATTTAGGTTTTAGGTTTTAGGTTTCTCTAGACCGACTTAGTGCAGTTACATGTGATGTTCTTACACGTTATAAACTGCTTTAGTCTATTTTCTTCCTGTTTATTTATAAATAAATGCTGTTGTGTATGAATCTGTTTCATATATGCCTGTTGACGTTCGATCATTTATTGCTCTATTTCACTTTGGATCATTTATTGCTTTATCATTTCATCACTACAATTAATACTCCTCCTGTTCGTGTCTGTTCGTATTTGTTTGGCTGATATTCTGCAGTTCAGGTAGTATTTAGCGCATTCCAGGTGCTATTAATAATCTTTGCCTACATCTTTTTAATGTTTGTGGGCGATATTGAATGTATTGGTTTACTGTAATGATATTAATCTATGATGTTTGTGTTTTTATTCTTTTTTGTTTATATTTGATTCTGTCATGTTATTAATGGATGTTGCTGATATATAGCACTCACATAAATTGTCTTCTGTTGTTCTGTTGTTAATAAATGTTAGAAATTTATGTCTTATCTTTGATTTTCATTATTAAATATTGCTGAGATATTGACTTTGTGTTTATTTATTTCTCTGTGATATATATAGATATGCTTATTTGACATATTTTAGCTTAAATTAGTTTTTTTATATGGCGACGGTCATGAGTTCTATCTAAGCTGTCTAAAAATTGCTGTGGATATGTTTTCCTCAACTAAATTTTGATTTGTTTATCCATTTTGGCTAAATTTTTTTAGCTATCTCTCTTTTTTTGTTTCCATTTATTCAAATGATTTGGATACTTTCCATTAGTATTTCATTCAAGAGTTATTTAGATATATATTAATTTTATTTTACTTATTCTAATGCTTTTGTGTTTGTGACATTATTGTTACATTCAAAGAACTTTGGTTTTATTTTTCATTATTTATGGTTTTAAGTTTTTCATTTGGTACATACATATGTTTATTTGATATATTTATTTGATATATTTCACCTTTAATTTTTTTATGTGGCGATGATGATCATAATTACTTTTGACATGTTGAGTTTAATGTAATTTGTCTAAAAATTGCTATGAATGTCTCCTTCACTTGAACTATGATTGTATCTATTTTTTTTTCATTAAAACTTTTTGACCATCTCTTTTTTATTCATTTAACTTATCCTGATGCTTTTACTTTCGTAGCATCATTAATTCATTCAAAAGTCATTTACATATACATTAGCTTTTTTATTTTTTATTTTTATTTTTTTACTTATTCCGGTGGTCTTGCTTTCTCAGTATTACTATTTCATTCAACAATTTTTTTTTTTGCTCTGCGTTTCTCTATCAGTTTGACCTATTTTGGATTTGTGGTATTTCTGTTTTAAGTATTTCAATCAAAATTTATTTCTTTGTATAACATCTTTACCTTTTTTACCTTTTAGTTTGTTTTATTGTTTGATTTTGAATTATTCAGTTTGCTCTTTTTATCTCTTTTTTCCTCACTTTCCTGTGCGAAGGCTTTTGAGTCTTTACCTGTCTTATGTTGTGATTGTATACTTTTATCATCAATTTTTTTTTTTATTTTTTATTTTTCATTTGTTATTGGTTTAGGCTTCTTCGATCATTTTGGAACAAATGAAATTCTAGACTTTATTGCTTATTCAATGCCTTGATTCTGTCCACTTCTTTTATTTTACTTGGGCAGAAATGATAGGCTTTATTGTTTCTTCGATGTTGCTGTTTTTTGTTTCCAAGGTAGTTTTTAGACAATCTTACATTTACTCCAGTCATTTATTTTGTCTTACATACATATAATAATCTGTGTGGCTTACATACATATAATAATCTGTGAGGCGGATATAATTGGGTAGTTGCCATCAGTGTTTTTTATTCCGAAAAAAACATTTATCTAGGCAGCCAAAAAAGGGCCATAAAAATATAAGATAATCCATTTTTACACATTACTGAGAATTCTGAATGTCTGAGCCACATTTGCTACATAAAAATATTACTATATTTATCTCTTATTCATGTTTTTGCTGTTTTTCTTTTTTTGTTTATTCATTTATTTATCTATATTTTTTAGATTTTTTTAACTTCTATTTTTTTCTTTAAGTTAAATTTATATAACCAAATTTTATTACAAAAGACTAGGGCTGTAAGAAATCACCTCGAACCCGACGAACCCGGCCAAGCCGAGCCGACCCTACTCAAAAATCACGGGTTTCCAATTTTTTATTTAATTTTTTATTTTAATTATGCCTAACCCGCACTGCGCGGGTAGGGGCGCGGGGTGGGGTTACATGAACCCGAGGTAACTCTACCCGGCTGAACATGTTCAAAGTAGGTAAAACAATGTCCAACACTTCAAATTCTTACTTTCATAAGTTTATGGACTTTATGCTTTTAAACTGTTAACTTATTTATGTTTTGGATTCACGGCTTGTGTAAAAAATGCTTGTATGTCATAGTTGTTGAATTAGGACATTCTTTATTTATATTGGAAGTGTTTGATTTTAAAGTGAGTATTTTAATTGTTCACCTTGCATTTAGACCCCCCCTCTTGAAGGAAAGACATGTTCTGTTTGATAATGATTTCTTCTGTAACAAGCACAGATTAATTGACTAAAAATTGATTAAAATTGATGAAGTCATAGATTAAAATTGGTTTTCACCAACCCGAGTAACCCGACCCTACCCGAGGTCACCCGAAAGGTTGCGGGTTTGTAGACTTAAGAGAGTGTCACGGCATAAAATTTTCTCAACCCGCACTGGTCGGGTAGGCCCAATTTTTCGGCTCAACCCTATCCTACCCGGCCGATTTACACCCCTACAAAAGACTTTTAATTTGTTTGTTCATCTATGAAGAAGGAAGCTGAAGACACACAGATAGAAATAAGAATTTGTTTATTCATATATTGTTTGTATTGTTTATTCATGAAGTTAATTTATGTATTGTCTTTATCTTATTAATTTGTTTTATACATAGTTATACATAACATTGTGAATTTTAGATTTTAACCGTTGATGACCGTGGACATTTTGATATTATTTTATTCCCAATAAATTATAATTGTAAATATATAATTTGATAAATTTGTTATTACAAAATTATTTGCCTAACTATTTACTATGAATTTTAATATATTGTAGTTAACTAGATATAGATGATTTAGGCAAACATAATTTTTTACTTCTTATCGCTGAAATAATTACATATTCTAATTACAATATGGATAAGAAAAAAAGAAGCAGAAAAATAAAAATTCAAATACATTATAAAAAACTTCTTACTACAATATTATATAGATGTACATATATATATATATAAATATATATATAAACTAATTCTTTACTATAGAATTTTTTTAACTTTTTATATGATCTAACAATATTTTCCGCTTTTTATATAATCTAACAATATTTTCTACTGTAACGCCCCGGGTGAATGACTAGTTACTTCTATACACTTTCTTATTTTTTCCAGCTTATTTTTCAGCTTTTTTATTACTTTTTCTAATTCTTTTTTCCTTTTCTCTCTTTATTTTTTTTCCTTCTTTTTATACTTTTTCTTTTTCTTTTTGTCAAGAACTTTCCTATAGTTTAGTTACATAACTAGTGGATTATTGCACAGATATGTAATAATTTAATTAATGTATAAAATAGATATTTAAAAGTTTTTACAAAACATGATACATAGTAAAAGTTTGATTTATAAGTCGTTAACTTTTAACACATATATACATATTATTTACATGTTTGTATATAAAATATACATACTTATTTATAGATATACAAAAGTTTATTCACATATTTATTCTTTTCTACTTTTGCTTATTATTTCTGAGCTGTAGTTAAGAAAAATGAAAAGAACAAAACAATTATTATTAAATTGTAATCGATGTTAATAATGGTGTTCATATTTACTAAAATATTTAATATAATATATAATACATAATTTTACCTGATTTTTTTTTGACGAACTTACAAAGGAGGTAGATTCGTGGGGGACTGAAACGGGCTGAATTGGCTGCGAAACTGATGTGGTTTCTTTTGAAGACGCCCTTGTTATAGGAGGTAAGTACAACTGAGGTTGATCATCGTTAAAAGTTATTAAAATAACTTTGTAGATAAAAGCACATCGAGTACGAAATTGTATGACAGACAACATAAGCAGTACAGACAAAGAGAAGAAAGATAAGAAGACATTTGTAAGCATGACCGAAACCAATTCGAGAAGAGTGACCGACGAAATATTTGAGAACAAAACAAAGATGAATTTGAGTTGAGTTATGGTAACTTGAGTGCAGATCTTGAGTTATAACTTAAGTTGAAATTATAACTTGAGTTTGTGTTTAATTGTGTACATTTGAGTTATAGTTTGAGATGAATATCTTTTTGAATTTATGTTTGGATGTATCAAAACTTGAGTTTGTATTTAGATAATATTTTAATAAATACTCAATGATGATGAAAAATTTTAATACGGTATATAGGTGAGATTTTATTCTTCTCTTCATTGTGAACGCATAAAAAAAATCATCTTAATCGGAATTAAAACGAAAAAGTTATAGCGTTTTTAAGAATATAAAAAATAATGTTCATTTAACTTGAGTTTGAGTTTAGAAACTTGAACTTAGATTTTAATCCCAAACTCAAGTTAAAACTCAAATTTTACAAAAAAATATAAACTTGAATAAAATTGTAACTTGAATTTAAAATTTTTTTGAGTTTAGGTGCTAATGAATAAGCTTGAAAACATTGAAAAATTTATGAAAGAACTAAAAAACAAAACCTAAGAGGTTCAACGTCAAGATCGACAACATGAAAGCAAGAAATACTGCTGTGGTAAAAAAGCAAGGGCAAGATGGCATGAAGAAAAAGAAAAGGGACAAAATCTGAGAAACTTTAGAAAAAATGACCAAAACTGGGGAACAAAAAACAAACGCATAAATAAATAAATAAAACAAAAATCCTGCAGTAAAATAAGATAAAGAGCAAATAATTTCAGAGTAGAGGATGACAATAACAACACAAATCCTCAATAATCCGAGCAACATCAAAAACCACTAAATCGTTATAAACAATTACTCGATAAATGGTAACAGTAAAAGAAGATAACATCATCATCACCGTTAACGACGTTAATGTAAAAGAAGAACAAACTATTGACAAAACATGATAAGTAAAAGAGCATAAATCTTAAATAATTTGGGTAACATTAAAGCCTGCTAAATTACTATAAGTAGTTACTTAATAATACATGACAACAAAAAAGAAAAATACTACATCATGATCAAAGAAGTGACATGAGACACATAACAAAATCTTGACAAATTAAGATAACAAATAGAATAGAGACCTAATTTTTACTCAAATAACAATAACTTATATAATATAAACATTGAACAATATGTTATAAATAGTATTAAAACTTAATACAAACGCAATCATAACAACATAAAACATAGAGCACATATATTAACAACTCAATATATGCACATAACAAATCATACTAATATAATACGTACTTACACACAAAGTCGAAAGACTTAAACAACGTTAATATTAAGCAAGAAGTTAAAAATAAAATTAACACAATCAATAGAAACGCAATCATATTAAGACAAAAAAGTATGTAGCTATATTAATAGCATAACAGATTAACATAGGAAAGCAAAATAATACAGTATATACAGATTTTAAAACATTTAAGAAACATATGTAAGAATTAAGAAATAAATACCTTAGTCGCAGAAGAGCAACAAACGGAATAATCCAGGAGAAGAACAAAAATTGCAAATAACGAACAACCAAGCAGAATAACACAGTATTGAAAACTGAGGAGAAGGAAAAAAGAGCAGAAAAGGTAGAATATAAAAGTTCGAAGACGAAACCAAAGAAAATGGTAGAAACGATAATGAAGAAATGGAAAGCAATATATATATACAAACAGAACGAATGGATGATAAATCTCCCGTAGCATGAAAGCCAAATGGAAAGCAATATATATATACAAACATAACGAATAGATGATAAATCTCCCGTAGCATGAAAGCCACCGTAAAAGAATCAATAACCAACGGACAATAAAACATTAAACACCCGTTATACAGATTTACAGCACATGAAAAACAAATTTGTGATCACAGCTCGATAAAAAATCCTGCAAACAAAGAGTAATCCATATAATCATTAGTCAACAATCCGTGTTACAATGCATGAGAAGCACAAAAAAACACAACCAATAATCAACAGACAAAAAGAAACTATATATATAGTATAAAAATTTACAGCATCAGGAAAACACGCGTCAAAACAAAGAGATAAAAGATAACGGAAACTTTAACGGGTTGGATTCAAACAACCTAAAAATATATTTATATAATGCAAAAACGATTTTTACACTCTTTTTATCCATTATACTTTTTTATTTTCAAAGATTTTGTTTATTAATTTTATTTTCAGTTAGAAATTCACTTGTTCAGATGCTTTATTACCATGGTATATCGCTTTTATAGCTCGCTATTATTAGTGATAAGTAGTTTATCTTTTGTTTTCAGCAAAAAGAGTAGTTATCTTTTGTGATAGATATTGTCATTTATTTGTGTGATATGTTGTTTACGATATTCTAAGTTTTTTCGTTTATATAAGAGACATCTATATTTGAGGAAGATCATGTTTTAAGTTTTTCTACTCCCAAAAACATTTTTCTTTTTTTCTAGAGCGCTGCTGTTTTTAAAATTAATTGTCGTTTCAGAAATATTGTCGTTCCGTAAGTTCTTATGCCTCATAGGCTCGTAATTCCGTAAGTTCTTACAGTTTTCGCAACATTCAACTTCCTTCAGATTGCCGTCTGAAAAGTCCTTGTCGTTTCCAGCAATGCACTATTGTTTACAGGTTGTCGTTGTTTTCAAGGTTCCGACATGCATCTAGATTTGCTTCATTTTTTATAAATTATTGTTGTTGTTTTCAAATGTTGTCATTCTAAATTTTTGGTCCTTTATATAGTTTTTTCATTTTCTTTTAAACATACTGTCAAGTTTTAATATGATGTCGTTTGAATTCTAAAGAAGAAGAAAAAAAGCAATCGTTTGCAACTTTATTGTCGTTCCAGAAGAACCTCGTCGTTTTACTTGATTGATGTAGTTTTTTAAGAGTTGACGTTTTTATCAATGCGTCATTTATGTTATTATTATTATTATTATTTATTTATTTATTTATTTATTTATTTTTGTTGGGGGTTGGGGGTGGGAAAATTAGTCGTTTAGATTGCTGAGGCTGTAAATATTTGTCGTTTTCAAGTACTTCTATATATGGACATAGCTTACATATTTTAATATAATTTCATTAAGAGAAAGGACTAGTTTCCTAAACAAATGACGTCGTTTTGTGGTGATTGTGAATCAGTGACATTGTTCTACGGTTCGATTCTGGTGTCCTTTAAATCCCATCTCATTTTATGTCCTTCTAATCATATATTATGTCACGTTAGTTAATTAAAATATCATTCCATATGTACTAAAAGCAGGGTGGAGCTGCATTGCGTCCATGGTAGAGCTGCCTCTGGACCTAATGGCTCATTCAAATTTTGCCCCTAAAATTTTTTCCCTATTTTTTCTTTTTTTTAACTATTTGCCTCGCTGGAATTTTATAAATTGTAATATTGAGTTGGAATAATTCTTAAAAATATTTCATAGTACTATGCAAACTTACACTAGTGGGACTCTAAAAGTTAAAATGTGAAGTTAAATTTTATGACATGCTTAGTTCATTCATAGGAATAATAAAGTAGATAATAATACAAATTGAACAAAGGTAAGACAAAGTCAAGAATATATAATTACATTGTAATTTTAGTTCAACATTTTGATTCCATTATGTTATTCTTAAAAAAAGTTCTGGCTTCGTCACTCATTAAATGTTATGTTAATTAAAATATTATAGTTAATGTGATATTATATTATTGGGGGACATTAAGGAGGACTACGTGTGGACCGAATCCTTGTTGGCGGCGTTGTATTTTTATCTCGTTGTTTTTAGAATATTGTTCTTGTCGTTCATCTATATAATTGTGGTTTCTAAAATCTTTGTCGTTTTTAAGAGTGACCTTGTCTTATTTTAAGATACATTTTAGCTTGTAATAGCGTTACCCTTCTAGAGAAACGGTCTCGCTTCTTATGATTTATTGCTGTTTCTTTTGTCATTTTGTAACGTTGTTGTCGCTTGTGAGAGACATCGACGTTTTTGACAAGAGTGTTGTCATTTGTAAAATATATTGTCGTTTATCCCTTATTAATGTTGTTTTATGTAACACCGTCATTTTCTATGGAATTGCCATATGCTCTTGACGTTCCCCGTCTCCCTAAAGTGCCGCGCCACCCATCAGAATCTGATATCTCTCTTTGAAATCCCGGTGGTGACTATTCTCTGCTGGTTAGTGCATGAAATCAATGCCTTTGTCTTGTCGTTTTAAACGTAGTTGTTCTTTTTGTGTTTTTGTCGTACTTTTTAAGTTTGTCATCTTATTGAATGACCATTGTAGGTAACATTAAACTTACGGTCGTCTTTTTTCATATTCTATCGTGGTTTATGTGACATGTTTCCGACTTAGTCTCTATATTTTTTATGTTGACAATTCATATCTCATCATTTTTTTTAAGTTCTATAGTTTTTATGAGAAATTGTCGCTTTCCCCTTTACTGTTCGTATGATTCTTTAAATCAGTTGCAAAGTTTGTTAGAATGATCACTGACTGCAAACATAAACTATTCTTGTTTTGATATCTCGCTAATATTTTCAGTAGGAATTATATTTATGTATTTCCCTCGTCACACTGTCATAGGATCATAAAATCTGCTCTTCTGACTAATTTGCCTATCTACGATTTATGTGATTTCAATTTTAAGAACTGTGAGTGTCAATTTCCTCCACACAATTATTTCATGCAGCTTTCTTTGACAATCTCCTTGTAAACTAACTTCTCACATAATCAACAACGGACATATTTTGTTTTCTGTTTTTTTGTTTTTGTTTTTTTGTTTTTTTGTTTTTGTTTTTTGTTTTTCTACATGTAGTGCGATACAACCATTAATATTCTTAAGGAAATTTTAATGGTAAGGACTATCTCCAGTCAATGTGGGGTTCTAATACGCCTCCTTACACACATTGTGGACCATGCCGTTTTTTTGTTTTTTGTTTTTTTGTTTTTTGTTTTTCTACATGTAGTGCGATACAACCATTAATATTCTTAAGGAAATTTTAATGGTAAGGACTATCTCCGGTCAATGTGGGGTTCTAATACGCCTCCTTACACACATTGTGGACCATGCCAAACCGGTGCGAATAAGTCGATATTGGGGGACCCAACATTACAAAACTGGGCCTACTCTGATACCATTTTACAGAAATCAAAAGATCACATTGGCTGGAGAT
This sequence comes from Morus notabilis, assembly GCF_000414095.1. Classification (NCBI taxonomy): domain Eukaryota; kingdom Viridiplantae; phylum Streptophyta; class Magnoliopsida; order Rosales; family Moraceae; genus Morus; species Morus notabilis. The sequence goes on from NW_010357151.1 coordinate 281,519, forward strand.
ATTGGCATGATCCACTTAATAAGGTGAGGACAATCCTCCCCT
>NW_010357151.1:281713-284270 GCF_000414095.1 Morus notabilis
CCTTAATAAATCGGTTTTGTTAGGTTGAGTTAGGCCTAATATCCTTTGATTTCTGTAAAACTTTTCACTATTGCTATAAACTTTTGTTTTAAATGTTGGGTTAATTTCTTAACAATATGAGATATCAGTGTTCACATTAAATATCTGCAGTGTACGACACATATTAGCCCTCATTATTTAATCAAATTGTTGAAAAAAAAAAAACTAATTTAATAGTTAAAATTGGGTCCCCTAATATCGACTTATTCGCAGCGGTTTGGCATGGTCTACGCTGTGCGTGAGGGGGCGTATTATAATCTCACATTGGCTGGAGATATTGGCATGATCCAGTTAATAAGGTGAGGGCAATCATCCCCTAATAAATCGGTTTTGTTAGGTTGAGTTATGCCTAATTTCCTTTTATTTCTGTAAAACTTTTCACTATTGCTATAAACTTTTGTTTTAAATGTTGGGTTAATTTCTTAACAATATGAGATATCAGTGTTCACATTAAATATCTGCAGTGTACGACACATATTAGCCCTCATTATTTAATCAAATTGTTGAAAAAAAAAAAACTAATTTAATAGTTAAAATATTTGTACTCATCGTTAGTGAAAAAGGACCGTTTCTTCTACTTAAGAAATTCTCTTGTTAGTGTCTTTGTGTGTCCTAGAATGTTTGGATTTTATGATATTGGCAAGTTGAGCAACCTTGTTTACAAAGGGAATGGGATCAACTGGAACGCACCATACTTAAAAGTAAAATAATAAAAAAATGATGTTGTAATTCTAGGTCTCAGGGAAATAAAAGAATGATCCATTAATAGGGGAAATAACTTATGATTTACTTGTAGATACGCCAAGAGGCCAAGTGCTTGTGGAATATGGTCAAAGTTTTCTCAAATTAATCATCAACCTATTTAAAGATTGTTCAGACAAAATCATCAACCTTAAAACCTTTGTGGAAAATATAGCCATGGTTGAGGAAAGTTTAAAAGTTCTATGTGCAATATGGGTCTAGATTTCACAATGATCTAAACTTTCCCTGGCCAGGGTCCTAGCGGCTGATCAAACAAAATAAAAGTGTGTTGAAGCAAGCTAGTGTCTTCAATTTTTTTTTTCCATTTTTGCCCTCCTCCTTCTTCTATTTTTCCTTATTTGTTTTTTGTTTTGTCTGTCTGCTTCTTTTAGTTGTCAATTGACGGTCAGATTCTTGGCGCGGAGAATGAATTTAATTGAGTATTGTAATTAATTACTCTTAGAGGCACAATTTCTTAGGACAAATGCTCTATGAGAATACAGAAGCTGACATAGAATTTTTTTTCTTTCATTTATACTCTTTATATTTTCTACTTTTCACTTACTTATTACCTACTCTTTCTTTTATTTCTATTTTTACCTTTCACTTTTTATATTTTTTACTTATTACCTACTCCTTTCTCTTACTTTAAGCTTAAGAAAAACCGATTAATTTTATTTCTATTTATGCCATTCACTTTTGTACTTTTTACTTACTTATTATCTACGCTTTCTTACTTAAAGTTTAAGAAAAAAAAGTTTAATTTGTGTTTCCATTTATACCCTTCACTTTTTGTACATTTATGCCCTTTATCTTTTGTTCTTTTACTTACATTTTATATACTTTTTCCTCTTATTTATAATTTTTAAAAAAAGTGGTTTAATTGTTGTTTCTATTTATGCCCTACACCTTTTTTTAGAGCTTAAGAAAAAACAGTTTAATTTTTGTATCCACTTATACTCTTCATCTTTTCTATTTTTTTTTTTTTTACTTGTTATCCACTCTTTACTCTTATTTAGAGTCTAAGAAAAATGGTTTAATTTTTATTTCTATTTATACTCCTTTATTAATACTACAATAAAATATCGATAAATTATTGTTCGATAAATTAATAGTCTCAATTAAATAATAAAAATCTTTCAGTTACGATTTGGACTAATATACTAAATTAATAATTTCACTAAATATAGAAGATAATAATTTATTTTGAATTCCTTTACGGCCCAATAAAAATATAATTAATCAAATACAAAAACAATAATAAATAACATATAGAATTCATATTAAGAACCTTTTTTCTTCTAGGTATTAAATTTGAAAAATATGTACATTAATTTTATGTCTATGTATGTATTTATTACCATTTTACGTACAATATACTTACATTAATTTTTAGACTTCTATGTACGTGTATATGACAATTATTATATGCATGATAACTTTTGAGATTTTAAATATAAACATATTTATTTTGACTACAACCACTTTTTTAAAATTTATTTATAACTCATACATGAATTTTGATCAAAAGAATAATACATGTACTAAAATAACACATATTATTAAAATATAAAGCTCTTCTTAATTAATAAATTTTTACTACCGAGAAATTAATAAAATTATTTATTTATCGATAAATTAATAATCTCACTAAAATAATATTTTTTTCTTAGTCCTAATATTATTATTTTATGAAAATTTTACTGTAATTATTATAATTATAAATAATCATAATTATAATTAATGGGAATAAATGTTCTACTAAGGAAAAAAAAGG
>NW_010357152.1:0-743 GCF_000414095.1 Morus notabilis
GCAACTCCTTCAAAGAGGATAACAAGTAAGACTTATTTTGTTGGCCATCAGCAATGACTTCCTATTAAACATGGGATGAGAAAAAAAAAGTTTGATGGTATGGTTGAGAAACGACCTCCACCGGCTCGAAAATCTGTTCACCAAATCTTAGCTCAGTTACAAAATGTGTCCTTAGGATTGCCTGGTAAACATGAAAAGTATGGTGGTAAGAAGCGGAAAAGACATGCAAGCGAGCTTAATTGGACAAAGAAGAGTATCTTTTGGGAGTTGCCTTATTGGAAGTCATTATCGTTACGTCACAACTTAGATGTCATGCATATTGCGAAGAATGTGTGCGACAGCTTATTGGGCACAATTCTAGACATTGATGGAAAGAGTACAAAGACGGTGATTGTTGGATGAAACCACATGCGTCTTATACACTATCTCCCAATGACAGTAAAAAGTTTTGTGATTTTTTAAAACCAGTAAGGTTTCCTGATGGATTTGCTTCAAATTTAAAGAAAAATGTGATCGAAGGGAAGAATAAAATAACTGGGCTAAAATAATCACATAACTGTCACATCATAACTGGAATTTATTTGTTCGTTGTATTTAACTGGAATTGATTCACGGTTTAACCGACTGGCCAGAAATTAGATAGACGATGAAGATCGTATTGTTAAAAAGATTTTTGTATTTGATACTCGCTATTGGCCAATTGGGAAGATGACCCCCGTCACATTGGATACTCATTTACGAGA
>NW_010357153.1:0-14446 GCF_000414095.1 Morus notabilis
AGTCCTCCAATGAAATCCATGGAAATGTCCTCCCAAATCTGCTGCGGAACAGGTAGCGGCTGCAGCAACCCTGCGGGGGATAAGGCCTCTGTTTTGGCGTGCTGGCAGGTAGAGCAATAGGAGACATAATCCTTGATAGTCTTCTTCATCCCCTTCCAAAAGAAAGCCGCTGAAATCCGCTTGTAGGTACGCAAAAATCCTAAGTGGCCGCCTACCATCGAGTCATGATAATCGTGCAAGATGCGTGAGACCCAACTGGATGAGGGTGGTAACACCAATCGGCCACGAAAGAATAGGAGGTCCTGGTTGAGGGAGTAGCCTTCCGGGAGTGGTTGACCCTGGAGGGCTCGCTCTATGGTATCATTGCAGTCGGCGTTGGCGCGTTGCTCCTTGATGAGTTCCCTGGTGTTCAGCTGGTGATTGATAGACAGGGCAGAGAAAGTGAGAGGAGGGTCGTTTCCCCTTCGTGATAATGCATCTGCCACCTTGTTGGAAGCCCCTTGTTTATACTGTACTTCGAAGTCATACCCTAGTAGCTTGACTATTAGCCGGAGGTGCTATGGTGGCAGGACTCGTTGATCCAACAAGTGCCTCAAGCTTTGCTGGTCCGATCGAACTACAAAGTGCTTTCCCATGAGATAGTGGCGCCATTTCTGGACAGCGAGCACTATGGCGAGAAGTTCGCGCTCATACGGGCCAGCCGAGATGTGGCCGCCAATGCCTTATTAAAGTAAGCAATTGGTCTCCCGTCCTGGATAAGAACGGCCCCTACGCCTCCACTTGACGCATTCGTCTCAAAGACAAATGACTTCGTGAAATCCGGCATGGCGAGCACTGGCAGCTCTGTCATGACTTTCTTCAGTTGGAGGAAAGCCCCATCGGCCAAGTATGACCACCCAAACGTTCCCCTCTTGAGTAATTCGGTAAGGGGTCGTGCTATGGACCCGTACCCTTGCACAAAACGTCTGTAATAGCCGGTAAGGCCCAGGAATCCACGAAGTTCGCGAATGTTTCGTGGAGATGGCCAAGTCAACATTGCCTCGACTTTGGAAGGATCAGCCGAAACCCCTCTTGTGGAAATCACATGGCCCAGGTATTCTACCTGTTCCCGGCCAAAGGTACACTTTTTATAATTGGCAACCAACTTCTCTTGTTTTAACACTGCCAGCACTTGTCGCAGATGGTCATAGTGGGCCTCCCAAGATTGACTGTAAACAAGAATATCATAAAAAAAACCAAAACGAACTTACGGAGGTAAGGCCTAAATACTGAATTCATCAAAGACTGAAACGTGGCGGGAGCGTTGGTCAAACCAAACGACATGACGAAAAATTCGTAGTGGCCCTCGTGCATTCGGAATGCTGTTTTCTCGACATCCCTCTCCCTGACTCTGACCTGGTGGTAACCTGCGGTCAAGTCCAGCTTGGAAAATACCTTAGCTCCCTGTAACTCATCCAAAAGTTTGTCGATCACCGGAATTGGAAATTTGTCGGGCACCGTCAACTGATTTAGCGCCCGGTAGTCCACGCAGAACCTCCAACTGCCGTCCTTCTTTTTGACCAAAAGAACTAGGCTGGAATAAGGACAACAACTAGGTCTAATTATACCTGATATTAGCATGTCTGAGACCTGCCTCTCGATTTCCGCCTTCTGAATGTGAGGGTACCTGTACGGCCTCACGTTCGGAGGGGAAGCTCCGGCCTGCAGGTTGATTCCGTGCTCTCTGGCTCGTCGAGGGGGTAGACCCTTAGGTATGTCAAAGACCTCGGAGAACTCATGGATGAGCCTCTCGCAATTGGCGTCCATGGGGAGTGACACCGCGTCTGGTGTTCCAGCGTCCACCGAACAAAGCTCCAGCAGTACCCCCATCTCCCCTGGGCTCCACAAACGAGCCATAGCACGGAGACTTACCGGAGAACAGCTTAAGGAAGGGTCTTCAGTCCAACTAATCCACTTCCCCTCCCTCTGAAATTTCACGGTGAACTTTCCCCAGTCAGCCCGCACTTCCCCTAGTGTCTTGAGCCAAGTCACCCCCAACACTATGTCCGCACTCCCCAGTTCAAACGGAAAAAAATCCTCGATGACCCACTGCTCCTGGATGAGTACTCGTACCCCACGGCAAATTCCAATCTGCTGGAAACTCATCCCATTTCCCACCTGTATGTTGTGTCTGACTGATGACTCGGTGGGAATAGCAAGGTCATGTACCAGGCGGTTTGAAATGAAACTGTGAGACGCCCCGCTGTCCACTAGCACGGCGACTTCTCGGCCGCCGATCGTCCCTTGCAGTTTCATAGTCTTCGCAATCGTGAACCCTTGAATGGAGTTTAGCGACAAGGCGGCGGTCTCTTCTCCCACCTCCTCCTCTTCTTCCAGCGTTGCTTCCCCTTCCTCCAGGTGACCCTCCTCCCGTCCAAAGTCATCCTCGGCGGCAAGCAGTACCTGTAATTGTCGGAGTTTGCAACGGTGCCTTGGACTGAATTTTTCGTCGCACCAGTAACACAACCCCCGCGCGCGTTTCTGTTGGATCTCCTCGAAGGAAAGTCGCCGGAAAGCTGGGCCACCACTGGCCGTCGGGTGGGTCGGCCCCGTCGGAGGATCGCGGACCTTTGGCCCTGGGAAGGTCTCACGCGGTGTTTGGGATCGAAGTGAGCTCTCGGTGGAATCAAAATAATTAGAGTAGCTAATATAACCTGACTTACCTCCATAATCCGAATGGATGCCCCGACCCGCCCGAGCCCTCCGGATCCTATCCACCGCTTCTAGCCTGTCCTCCACCTGTTGAGCCAAGTTCATGGCTTCTACCAAATTCCTGGGTCGGTGCATTTTTACTTCCGCCCTTATATCATCCCTCAGACCATTCAAAAAAGCACTCCGAAAAACCTTCTCAGGAATTTCCAGTAGAGTCGCCGCCAGAGTCTCAAACTCCTCCCGGTACTCCGCTATTCGTCCTCCTTGCTAGATCGCCATCAGTTTCTCCGTCGGGTCTCTTTCGCGTGATCCGCTAAATCGGTGCAGGAGGGCCTCTCGCAAGTCCCACCAGTACACGAACGGTTCTTGTGCGTCCAGCCACTGGAACTAGGGCGGGCAATTCGTGTTCGCGTGTCGTGTTCGGGCCGGCACGACACGATTATAGTGAACATGAACACGACACGATTAATAAACGTGTCAGAAACTCAAACACGAACACGAAATGCTAATAACACGGTTAACACGACACGACACGACACGTGAACACGATTACTAGACGAGCCGTGACGGACCGACACGAAAAAAACACGTTTATGACCCGTTTATGACCCAACTAGCAAAAATAGTGAAATTTTATATTGTATTCAAAACTATATTAATTGACTACTTAATATAAAATCATGCATAATAGTCAACACATACTAAAATATCCAAATATCAAACACATATATATATGATACTACTAGATTATCAAGTATATATGTTTCAAAACATACCAATTACCAAACATCTAAAGAAGTTTGAAAACATAATCAATTACATTTAAATAAGTTTGAAAATATAACCAAACATTTGAATGTTTAAGGTGCATTAAACATAAAATAAATATAGGAAAATGTATTCTTTGAGCCTTGAGGTTGAATGCCCAACTATGCTCTAAAAACCAAAATTAGTTTCAAGAGACTGAGTCAGAAGTAAGGTTTTGTCTAATATATATATATATATGTATATATATATATATATATTGTCGGTTAGATAAAGTCTTTGTATTTGAATTTAAATAAAATAGAGGATAAATGGTTTATCATTAGAGATAAAGTTTCTTAGGTTAGAGTTTATCTTTAATTAGGATATTTTCTTTTAGGAAGATAAGGTTTCTTCCTTAGCCTATTTATTTTTATTTTTTACTATTCTGAAAATAATAGAAGTGAGTTTCTTTCTAGAAAATTTACATATATATATATATATATATATGGGCTTAATAAACGGGCCGGGCTGTGTCGGCCCGATAACGGCCCGTATAACTAAACGGGTTAAGCGTGTTAAACGGACTGGCACGAATCCAGCCAATTTATTTTCGTGTTATTCGTGTCAGCCCGTTAACAACCCAATTAATAATCGTGCAGTCCAAACCTATTTATCTCGTGTCGTTTTCGTATCGTTTCATCGTGTCGTGTCTAAAATTGCCGGCCCTAACTGGAACCATCCCAAAGCTTTGCCCTCCATACACACCGATGCCGCCAGTGCCATGTCACCCTTGTCTACGTCGTTTATGGTGAAATAACGTTCGGCCCTAAACACCCAGCCATGAGGATCCTCTCCGTGCAATAGCGGTAATTCCAATTTTTTTCCCCTGTGTTCTCCCCGTGCTCGAGGTCTCACCGGAGATCCGTAACGAGGAGGCACGGCTTTGCCTCAGACCGGTTCTCTCCGCAGGGGACTGAGCCTTCCCCGTGCTGGTCGCACCGGTTCCCTGCCCGGTGGGGTGTGACCGTCCCGTGCTCGCCTTGGAGGGGATGGCTCCTCCCCGTGTCGGTGTGGCGGTGGGGGTGGAGCACGCGCCTGCCTTACCAGAAACTCCTCCAACCTAGTGATCGTTCCTTGGATCCCTTCGATCTAGGTTCCCATTGTGGCCATATTTCCCTGCATCTCACCCATTTGCATCCCCAGGGATTCAACCTCCCATTGCAAGCTTGGCATCAGCTCCACGCTATCCCCAATCTCCTGTAAGGAATCCTGAAAGCTGTTCAACCGCCTCTCCACGGAGGCCATTCGGTCTGCCTGGTTCGCCATGGATCGTACGGCTCTGATACCAAATTGTTAGGATCCTCATGGTTCAGTAGGGGTTTTACAACCGAATGAAGGTTAATTAACCAGAAAAAGGGTCTGGTTCCTGTTATTGATATTGAGAAGTAAAGATTTCTGAGGAAAATAATTCTTATTTCCTTAGTATAGATTACAGAGAAGGCTCTCCTTAAATAGAAAGAGAAAAGGTACAAATATGGTAATTCTTTATTACCGTTTATTCTCCTAAAAAACCTACCAAAAATACTACAAAGCAATAAGGAAACAAACATAAAATTAGTAAACTGAATTGACACAAAATCCATGGGAATCATTCGGATATTCCCATGAAATCACACTGATTTTCCACACTCCCCTTCAAGCTGGTGAATATATGTTAATCATTCCCAGCTTGTCTACTAGAGCTTCAAAACTTTGTCTTGGTAATCCTTTGGTTAGGATGTCAGCAACTTGTTGAGTCGAAGGCACATAAGAGAGTTCTACTATTCCCTCGTCAATTTTCTCCTTAATGAAATGTCTATCAATCTCTATGTGCTTGGTATGATCATAGTGAACAGGATTCTGAGCTATGCACAAAGCCGCTTGATTGTCACAGTAGACCTTTAAAGGAGCCTTGTGTTCAACTTGCATTTCTTCCAAGACTCTTCTAATCCAAATTGTCTCCCAAATTCCATGTGCTAGTGCTCTGAACTCGACTTCTGCACTACTGCGAGCAACTACACTCTGCTTCTTACTCCTCCAAGTAACAAGATTTCCCCAGACCATAGTACAATAGCCAGAAGTTGACCGCCTGTCTTCAACTGAGCCTGCCCAATCAGCATCTGTAAAAGCTTCAATCTGCCTTTGATTAGTTTTCCCAAAAAACAGACCTTTTCCCGGTGTCATCTTGAGGTATCTCAGAATCCGATACACGGCAACTAGGTGTTCTTCATAGGGAGAATGCATATACTGACTTACAACACTTACTGCGAAAGCTATGTCGGGCCTGGTATGAGATAGATAGATTAGTCTCCCTACTAACCTTTGATATCTCCCCCTATCTACTGGATTTCCTAACTCCTTCTTTCCTTTTCCATTCACCTCCACAGGAGTCTCAGATGGTCTTCCACCAAGCATTCCAGTTTCCTTGAAGAGATCAATCGTATAATTTCTTTGAGAAATCAAAATACCTTTTCTTGTACGAGCAACTTCCATTCCCAAAAAGTATCTCTGCTGCCCCAAGTCTTTGACTTCAAATTTCCTAGCCAACACCTTTTTCAAGTCTGACAATTCTTCCAAGATTAACCCCTGTGAGGATAATGTCATCCACATATACTATCAAAATCGAGATCTTACCACCTGAGTGTTTGTAGAACAACGTGTGATCAGCCTGTCCCTGAGTGAAACCCACACTTCTGACAGTCTTAGTGAAGCGGTCAAACTAGGCTTGAGGAGATTGTTTAAGTCCATATAGTGACTTCAACAACCTGCACACCTTATCGCCTCCAAATTCTCTTTCAAACCCTGGCGGGGGATTCATATATACTCCTTCTTCGAGAGTCCCATTAAGAAATGCATTTTTTACATCCATCTGGTGTAGAGGCCAGTTAAGATTAGCTGCCAACGAGAGTAGTATCCTGATAGTGTTTAGTTTAGCAACCGGGGCAAAGGTCTCATTATTATCTACACCAAAGGTTTGTGTAAAGCCTTTAGCTACCAATCGTGCTTTATACCTTTTCACTGATCCATCTAAGTTGTATTTGATTGTGAAGACCCATTTACAACCCACTAGGCATTTTCCTTTGGGTAGGTCTACAATTGCACATGTACTATTCTTCTTCAAAGCTCCCATTTCCTCCATTACTGCCTTCCTCCACTGTGGCTTTTCAAGAGCATCATGTATACTTTCAGGAATCTCTTCAGCAGATATCTTTTCGGTTACAGCTCGGAAGGCAAGAGACAGATGTTTGAAGGACATAAGTTATAAAGTGGATGTTGGGTGCAGTTCCGAGTGCCTTTCCGAAGTGCAATAGGCACATCAAGATCACCAGCTGGTAGTTTTTCTTCTACTGTCTGAGCCTCCTCTTCTTTGGATTCTTCAGCAACAACACCTGCGTCATTCATTTGTGTGTTTACCTCCGGTTCAGGCTCTTGGCAGTGCTCCGGAGTTGTAATAGGCTTGTGTTGCTTTCGAGGTTGTCCAGCCCGCCTAGAATAAACACGAAGTTCTTGTGGTTCTTTTTGTGTGCTGCTTTGCACATGTGATTCTCCCCCTGTTTCCAGATCATTAGACAACATAATAGGTAACACAAGACTCTTAGAAGATGAACCAGGAGACTCTGACTCTAACTGAATGGGAACTACTGACTTTGTTTCCGATTGAGCGGAGAAATCCAAAAGCTGCCCTGTATGTCTCACATTCTCCCCTTGAAGGGCAGATTTGTAGTAAGCTTGATTTTCAAAGAATGAGACATCTATGGATACGTACACCTTTTTCGTGACAGGACAGTAGCATTTGAAACCTTTCTGACTTGGAGAGTAACCTGAAAAAATACACTTAATAGCTCTAGGATTAAGTTTGCTTAGTTGAGGTGAATTCGAGTGTACAAATGCAGTACATCTGAATGTTTTAAGAGGTAGATCATGAAGTAGACGAATTTGGGGATAAGACTTACTAAGAGTAGACAATGGTGTTTGGTACTGGAGTACTCGAGAAGAAAGACGGTTAATCAGATAACATGATGTAAGAACTGCTTCACCCCAAAAACACTTAGGAACATGGTTTTCAAACAAGAGTGCACGAGCTGTTTCGAGTAAATGCCTGTTTTTACGTTCAGCAACACCATTTTGTTGAGGAGTATCAACACGTGAACTTTGGTGGAATATTCCATTTTCTGCTAGATATAGACCTAAAGTATTATTAAAATACTCTTGGCCATTATCTGTACGAAGAATCTGAATTTTTGTCTGAAATTGTGTTTCCACCATTTTATGGAAATTTTGAAAAATACTGGCAGCATTGGATTTTTCTTTTAAGAGAAATACCCAACTGACTCGAGTATGGTCATCAATAAAAGTTATGAACCATCGTGCATCAGATATGTTATTTATTCTTGACGGACCCCAGATATCACTATGAATAAGTGAAAAAGGTTTGGATATTTTGTAAGGTTGCAAAGGATAAGGAACACGAGTATGTTTAGCAAATTGACATGTTTCACAGACAAATGAGTTGACATCTTTATTGATAAATAATGAAGGAAACAACTTTTTCAGACATAAAAAACTAGGATGGCCTAACCTATTATGCCATAACATAATTTCACTGGAAGTAGAGACAGAATCACAACTCAAAGCTTGAACTTGTTTATTCCCTGCAAGCCGAGAACCTTCAAGTAGATATAGCCCATCACACTCCTCAGCATTGCCAATCGTCTTTCTCGAAAGTAAATCCTGAAACTCACACAAAGAATGAGAGAACTTGATTATGCAGTTCATATCCTTGTTAATTTTGCAATGGACAAAAGATTGCAGGCAATGGTGGTATGTACAACACAGAATGCAGAGTTATACAATCAGAAATTCTCACTGTCCCTTTTCCAGTTACAGATGCCAAGGATCCATCCGCAATTTTAATTGTCAAACCATTATCAACTGGTTCAAAGCTCGAAAAAAATACTCTTATTGTTTGTCATATGGTCTGAAGCTCCCGAGTCAACAATCCAACAAGCTTTATTAATAGTTTTGGTTGTTAGGGCAGAGAGAAAATTACCCCTTTTTGCAACTACTGCTGTTGGGCCCGAGGACGACGAGGATGGAAGCTGTGACAGAATAGTTTGAAGCTGTTCCAGTTGCTCTTTGCTAAATGCGGAACCTGAGGTAGTTTCTGGAATTTTTTCTCCTTCTCCAAATGCAGCTGTAAAGCCTCGGCTTTCTCCAGAGTTCCGTTGACGCCAGCGTTCACGTGCTGGTTTCCAGTCCGATGGTTTTCCATGGATTTCCCAACATGTGTCTTTGGTGTGTCCATGGCGTTGGCAGCGATCACACCAAGGTCTGTCACTCTTCTGATTTCAGTTTTCTCCACTAGGTCCAAAATTTTTCGTGATCACCAAGGCTGATTCTTGGTGTGGCGGTTCAACAATGGGATTAGGGCTGGTCATCTTCTTCCCAAGCATGACTTTGTCGAGCCTCTTCACGCCTCACTTCAGCAAATGCCTCCTTGATCTTAGGGAATGGTTTGAAGACAAGTACACGGCCTCGAACTTCATCCAACTCCTTATTGAGGCCGAGTAAAAAATCAAATACTCGCTCCTTATCAAGCATCTTCTTGAACTTGGCGCTATCCGTAGAGCAACTCCAATTGAAGTCCTGATATAGGTCTAATTCCTTCCATAAGACTTGCAGTTCATTGTAATATTCTGTTACACTTAGATTACCTTGTCTCTTCTCTCTTAAGGCAGATTTCAACTCGAAAATCTGAGTAGAATTCCCTAAATCGGAGTACATCTCTTCTACCATTTTCCATATCGCGTTTGCTGTTTTGTAGTAGAGATAAACGCGGCTAATCGCTGGTTCCATCGAGTTCAACAGCCACGCCTTTACCATGGAATTTTCGGATTTCCACTTCTTGTAGGCGTTCCAACTTCAGGTGGTGTGGCCTCTCCTGTCAAGTAATCTAGCCGTCCTTTTCCATCAATTACAAGGACCACCGATTGAGACCACTCCACATAATTTGCACCATTCAACTTGTGCTTTGTGATCTGCAGTGAATGGTTGTCATTAATGTTGTGGATGATCTGTTGGGATGTTGCTGTTGACGTTGAAGTTTGCCCACTTGCAACGTCGGAGACTGCTTCACGAGAGGCCCCTGTTGTGGCCCCTGTCATGGCTGTTTTTGCCATTTAGAAGAAACCGGAAGAGGCAAAATTTGGCTCTGACACCATAAAGATTTTTGAGGGAAATAATTCTTATTTCCTTAGTATAGATTACAGAGAAGGCTCTCCTTAAATAGAGAGAGAAAATGTACAAATATGGTAATTCTTTATTACCGTTTATTCTCCTAAAAAACCTACCAAAAATACTACAAAGCAATAAGGAAACAAACATAAAATCAGTAAACTGAATTGACACAAAATCCATGGGAATCATTCGGATATTCCCATGGAATCACACTGATTTTCCATAGGAAGAACTACAGAATGAAAGATGGAAGGGAATTCGAGGACCCCCCAAGCCTCCCACAGACTCAATGACTATTAACCAAATTCTCGATGTCCTACTCTCTCCTCCTCTCCTCTATTTATTCCCCGTTTTTCCCATAACAGACTCTCGGGATCCTCACATACTTGGATCCCCATTCATAACAACTTTCCCCCCAGTCTATCCTAGTTAAATCGCGAAACTAACCCTGCTCATTCCTTGCCACGTCATGACTATCCTTCTTCTCCTAGCATATACAAACTTAAGGGGTGGGGGTGGAGGCCTAACATTATCTTTCTATTGATTCATCTGCTTTATATTTTATCGTGTAAACCCATTTACACCCCTACGGGTTTCTTTCCTTCAGGTAACTTCACTAACTCCTAAGTTTTGTTCTTCTCCAATGCCTCCATCTCCATATTCATGGCTTGCTTCCATTTTTCATTGGTTAAAGCCTCGGATAAATTGGTAGGGATGGCAATGGTGTTTAAGCTGACAAGGAAGGCTCTATGAAATGGTAAAAAGTGTTTAAAGGATAGGAAATGTGCAAGAGGGTATATGGGTCGGTTTGTGCATTCTCTAACTCCTTTCCTAATAGCAATAGGGAGGTCCTGGTCATCATTGTTTATCTCAAATTCAGATTGAAAAGAAGGATTAGAAATTGTTACTGTCGAGAGGTATTTTAGGCAGGAAATCAATTAGGAAAATTAGTTTTAACAATCCCTGATTTTCAGGGACTGTGGTAGATATTCTTTCCTATTTTCTCTCTATGTAAATTCTATAAATACCTAGCAATGTAATTATTCAATATACGGAAATACAAAGATATTTTCCAATCCCTAGTTTTCAACATGGTATCAGAGCCCTAGGACGATTCTCTAGGGTTTTATGCCGCCAAGTAGCCTTCATCGCTGCCGTCATTGCCAAGTAGCCTTCATTGCTGCCGTCGCTGCCAAGCGCCTTTATTGCTGCCGTTGCTGCCAAGCGCCTTTATTGTTGCCGTTGCTACCAAGCAGCCTTTATTGCTGCCGGCCATTACTGCATTATCCTCTCCTTGAAATCCAATTTTTTTTTTCTTCCCCTTCATTCAACTATGTCCAATTCCAAGGCCACCAGCACTTCCGTGACTATTGAGGAGGCTTCTCCTGCCCAGAAAACTGGGGACTTGCAGATTATTAGAGCCTCTTATCGACTCAACGGGAGAAACTATCTCAAGTGGTCCCAAGTCGTTCGCACGTACCTCAAAGGAAAGGGAAAAATCAGTCATCTGCTTGGGACTGGACCAGTAAAAGCAGACCCTGGATTTGTGGCATGGGATGAGGAGGATTCGATGATTATGTCATGGCTGTGGGATTCAATGGACCCAGCCATTAGTGATACTTGTATGTTTCTGGCTAGCACGAAGGGGATATGGGATTATATTCATCGTACCTACTCGAAGGCACGTGATGCAGCCCAGGTTTATGAGATAAAGATCAAGACAAATGGAATGAAGCAAGGAGACATGGCTGTCACAGAATATGCCAATTTTCTGCAGATCATGTGGCAGGAATTGGACCACTACTGAGTGTTCGAGATGAAGTGCCCGGATGATGCAGCAGTTCTCAAGAAATACATTGAAGGTGACAGGGTGTATGATTTTTTGGCTGGATTAAATTTTGAATTTGATCAAGTTCGGTGACAAATACTCAGTAAGGAGGATGCTCCTTCAATGGAAGAGGCCATCTCCATTATTCATGGAGAGGAGAGCCGAAGGAATGTGATGCTAGAAAAACCGAGTGGTAGGGACGGGTCTGCCCTGGTGACTAAATCGGATTATCAAGAGAAGAATAAGGATGACCAACCAAGGAATCCAGGAAGGGAGAACCAGAGAAGGGAAAATCGAGATAATCTGTGGTGCACCTACTGCAAGAAGTCGAGGCATACCAAGGAAAATTGCTGGAAGTTGAATGGCAAACCTCCAAGCAGTGAGTGGGGAACACGTGGTAGACAACAAAGGCCCCAGGCTCATCTCACGGAGCAAGCGAAGGCTGAAGAAGGAGCGGACAGCCAGGGATTTAAGGGAGAAGAGATGGGGTTCAAAAGGGATGAGATTGAAAAATTAAGGAGTCTATTGAGTTCTCTTGAAAAACCATCCGGAGCTAGTTCCTTAGTCCTCTCAGGTAAACCAGTGATTTCTTATGGATTGCACGCTTCTGGAAATTTTTTTGATGATTCTTGGATATTAGATTCTGGAGCCACAGACCACATGACACACTCCTCACATTTTTTCCGTACATATACTCCTTGTCCAAGTAATAGGAAGATTATCGTAGCAAATGGAGAATTAGCTAGAGTGACAGGTTTAGGAGATGTTTATATTAATCCTTCCGTGGTCCTTAAAAATGTCTTGCATGTGCTGAAGTTATCAGCTAATCTTATCTTTACTCAAAAACTTACAACTGACCTTAAGTGTTGTGCGATATTTTTCTTGTCTCATTGTGTTCTTCAGGATCAGGCCTCGGGAAGGAAGATTGGACTTGCTAAGGAAAGAAACATTCTCTACCACCTGGAAATTTCAAAGAAAACCAACAGTAACTTGCATGTGTCTCTTCTCAGTTCCTCCAATAAAGATGCCATTTGGCTTTGAAGGTTTCAGGGCAGAAAAGAATATTCTTTTATTGATCAATTTCTATACAAGAAGTTACAATATTTATAGGAGAAAATCCTATGGGAATCAGGAAATAAAATCCCACGGAAAGAGGGATTAGATGAGATCCTTATCTCAAGAGATCTCCTTTAAAAACTGAAAGTATAAACTACTTTCCTATCTTATCTCTAAGCCCCTATTAACCGGATTATTCTTATTTTCTACACTCCCCCTCAAGTTGGTGCATAGATATTTATCATGCCCAACTTGCTAATGAGAAACTCGAAGTTTGATCTAAATAATCCTTTAGTAAGAACATTAGCTACTTGTTGTGAGGTTGGAACAAATGGCAAGCAGATGGCACCAGCTTCAATCTTCTCTTTTATAAAATGTCGATCAATCTTAACATGTTTAGTTCTATCATGTTGAATTGGATTGTGGGCGATGCTGATTGCTGCTTTGTTGTCACAGAACAGTTTCATAGGCATAGTCATAGATCTTCTCAGTTCTTCTAAAATCCGTTTAAGCCATATCATCTCACAGATCTCTTGTGCCATTGATCTGTATTCTGCTTCTGCACTGCTTCGAGCCACTACGTTTTGTTTCTTGCTCCTCCAAGTAACTAGGTTTCCCCATACAAATGTGCAGTAGCCAGATGTAGACCTTCTATCTGACGTAGATCCCGCCCAATCTGCATCTGTGTAAGCTTCAATACCTCGTTGTTCATTCTTCTCAAAGAACAGTCTTTTTCCCGGTGAACTCTTCAAGTACCTCAGGATGCGGTAGGCTGCTTCTAGATGTTCTTCATGGGGAGAATGCATATATTGGCTCACTAGGCTGACAGTGAATGCTATATCTGGTCGAGTATGTGATAAGTAGATTAGCTTCCCGACTAGTCTTTGGTGCGTACTGAGCTGTATCCACTTGTCTTCCTTCTTTATTTCCAAACTTCTGATTTGGATCAATTGGTGTTTTTGCAGGGCGACATCCACTCATCCATCCCGGTCTCTTTAAGAAGATCAATCACATACTTCCTTTGTGAAATTGCAACTCCCTTTCTTGACCTGGCTACTTCCATACCAAGGAAGTATTTTAGTGAGCCTAGGTCCTTAATCTCAAATTCGGAAGCCAGACTTTGCTTTAGACGATTCATCTCAACAGTATCATCCCCAGTATGGATGATGTCATCCACATACACTATAAGAACAGCTACTTTCCTATTAGAGTGTCTTGTGAACATCGTGTGATCTGCTTGCCCCTGGTCATATCCCTGTCTTCTCACAAATTGAGTGAATCTCTCGAACCAAGCTTTTGGGGATTGTTTTAGACCATACAAAGACTTTTTTAGCTTGCATACCCGGGTTCCATATTTTTCTTCAAATCCTGGAGGTGGATCCATGTAGACTTCTTCATCCAAATCGCCATTAAAGAACGCATTCTTCACATCTAGTTGCTGTAGTGGCCAATCTAAGTTGGCTGTAAGTGATAGGAGTACCCTGATAGTATTGAGCTTTGCCATTGGTGCAAAGGTTTCAAGGTAGTCAATCCCATATGTTTGAGTGAACCCTTTGCTACTAGGCGAGCCTTGTATCTTTCCAGAGATCCATCTGACTTGTATTTTGTTGTGAACACCCATTTACAGCCAACAGTCTTCTTCCCCTTCGGCAATTCTATCACTTCCCAAGTTCCATTCTTTTCAAGGGCTTTCATTTCCTCGAGAACAGCTTCCTTCCATTCAGGAACCTTTAGAGCATCTTGCACATTCTTTGGGGTTTCCACACTAGACAATTGTGAGGTAAAGGCAGAGAAAACAGGTGACAGATTTTTGTAGGACACAAAGTTTGACATGGGATATTTTGCACA
>NW_010357153.1:15932-55792 GCF_000414095.1 Morus notabilis
ACAGACACAAGATTGCAAGAGAGTTTTGGAACATGGAGTACATCATGCAAGGTTATATAATTGGAAATTTTGACAGTCCCTGTTCCAGCAATTGCGGAGAGGGAACCATCAGCAATTCTAATCTTCCTATTCCCTGCACATGGAGTATAAGTTGAAAAAAATGGGAGCAACCTGTCATGTGATCAGTGGCTCCTGAATCTATGATCCAGGAGCTGTTTTGTTTGGGATTAACACTGAGGAAGGCTGAGGCGAGATTACCTGTTTTGACAAAAGAACATGAAGGGGTTGATTGGTTTACTCGAAGGTGTGAAGACTGAAAAAGTTTGTGCAGCTGCTCTAATTGTTTCCTTTGTGAAGACAGCCCTTCAGAAGTACCTTGCTGCCCCTGATCTTCACTGGTTGCTTGAGCCGAGAAGGCCCTGGAATCAACACTCTTTTTCTTCCAGTTCTGCGGTTTTCCGTGGATCTTCCAGTAATTTTCCCTCGTATGCCAATGTTTTTTGCAGTGGTCACACCAAGGCTTCTTCTTCCTGTCATTATCTGAGTCATTCCTCATTGACACAAGGGCAGAATTATCAGTCACAGTAGCCACTGGTTTGTCATCCTCCTCGGTCTTCATCATAACTTTCCTCCTAGTCTCCTCTCTTCTAATTTCAGAAAACGCCTCCCGAAGAGTTAGTAGGGGATTTTTCCCCAGAATCCTAGACCTAATCTCATCATAGATTCGGTCCAAACCAGCCAAAAAAAGGTACACCCGATCACTTTCTTTTTTTTTTCGTAAATCTAACGCTATCCATCGGGCAATCCCACTCATCATTATAGCATTGATCTAATTCTTGCCATAGAGACACCATGTCATTATAATAAATGGTAACCTCACGCTCACCTTGTTTGGATTTCCACAACTTGGTTTTTAATTCAAAAATTTGTGAGGAATTTTCAAGATCGGAATAGGTTTCTCTCACTGCATCCCATACGTCTTTTGCAGTGGGAAGGAAAAGATAGGGCTTACCTATAGTTGGTTCCATAGAGTTAATTAACCATGCAGTAACTAACGAATTTTCTGACCTCCATGCCCTTAGTTTCGGATCCCCATCTCCAGGCTTCTTCACTTCTCCATTCAAATGACCGAGTTTTCCTCTTCCATCAATGGCCAACTTCACCGATTGTGCCCATTCTAGGTAGTTCTTCCCGTTCAGTTTGTGGAGAGTCAATTGGAACGAAAATTGAGTCGAGTCTCCTCCTTGTGCCATGGTGGTTCGATCTGGTTCACCACGATTAGAATCTCCTGCCCTAGAGGATGCCGAGGATCTGCCTTCTTCTGTGATGGCCGTTTCAGCCATGGGTTAAGAAGGTATTTTTCGGCTCTGATACCATGAAGGTTTCAGGGCAGAAAAGAATATTCTTTTATTGATCAATTTCTATAGAAGAAGTTACAATATTTATAGGAGAAAACCCTATGGGAATTAGGAAATAAAATCCCACGGAAAGAGGGATTAGATGAGATCCTTATCTCAAGAGATCTCCTTTAAAAACTGAAAGTATAAATTACTTTCCTATCTTCTCACTAAGCCCCTATTAACTTGATTATTCCTATTTTCTACAGGCTTCACCACTATCGTCTTGGTCACCCGTCCTTTAGAGTCCTACAAATTATGTTTCCACAATTGTTCATAGGAATAGATGTTTCTGAGTTTCATTGCGATGTTTGTGAACTAGCAAAACATACTCGTGTTTCTCTTCCTATAAGTAATAAAAGAAGCGTTTTTCCTTTTCAATTGATCCATAGTGATATTTGGGGTCCATCTACTATTCCTAATGTATCAGGAGCTCGTTGGTTTGTCTCATTAATTGATTATTGCACACGTGTAACCTGGCTGTTTTTACTTAAACAAAAATCTGATGTCAGTCATATTATTCCCAGCTTTCACTCCATGATCCAAAACCAATTTGGGGTGAAAATAAAAACCTTTAGGTCAGACAATGCTAAGGGATTATTCAACCAAGTTTTATCACCCTATTTTCAAAAGGAAGGAATTATTCACACTTCCTCTTGTGTGGATACACCCCAACAGAATGGGATAGCTGAGAGGAAAAATAGGCACCTATTAAATGTCACTAAAGCCTTGTTGTTTCATGGGAACATGCCTAAATCCTACTGGGGGGAAGCCGGCTTAACAGCTACACACATGATAAATAGACTACCCCCCGTGTACTTGACAACAAGAGTCCTATAGCAATTCTTAATACCCACTACCCTCACTTTAAAACCTCAAATGACCTTATACCCAGGATATTTGGATGCACAGCCTTTGTACATGTCCACCGCCCAAACAGAGGGAAGTTAGACCCCCGTGCAACTAAATGTATTTTTGTTGGCTATTCATCCACACAAAAGGGGTACAAATGCTATCATCCTCCATCAAGAAAATTCTATATCTCAGCTGATGTTACCTTCTTTGAAAACAAATCTTATTTTTCTAACTCCCATCTTTAGGGGGAGACAACTAACCGTGAAGATGGTAGTTGGTTTGAGTCGTTTGAGTTTTTTGAGCCACTTGATCTTCCATCTACCTCTCATTCCCCTTTAGCCATCACTCCAGTCATTCCATCAAGTCCTTCCCAAGAGCCCGAGTCTACCAACACAGAAACCGACCCTACTTGTCAACTCCAAGAGCCTGTGTCTAGTCAAGTTACTGAGGTTCATCCAAGATTTTCTCAGGTGTATACGAGAAGGGCAAAAGCCCCAAACCTGACACAAGTCCAAGAGATCAACCCGAGTCCTGAGAATAAAGGCATGGTGAGGACAGATTCACTCCTAGACACTAAAACAATTGAAGGTTTGGCAGATGACTCTCATTTGCCCATTGCCATCAGAAAAAAATCCCGAGAATGCTCCAAGAGGCCACTTTACCCTCTTTCCCATTATGTCTCACCTAAACGCCTATCATCATCCCACCAGAGGTTTATGGCTAGCCTAAACACCATTTCCACACCAAACACACTTTCAGAGGCATTATTGAAGGAGGAGTGGGGGAATGCTATGAGAGAGGAATTAGAGGCTCTAGAAAAGAATCAAACATGGGAGATAGTTGAGAGACCACAAGGAAAGAACATAGTTGATTGCAAGTGGGTATTTGCATTGAAGTATAAGGCTGATGGAACTCTTGAGAGATATAAAGTAAGGTTAGTTGCGAAAGGGTACACTCAGACTTATGGGGTAGATTATCAGGAGACATTCGCTCCGGTGGCAAAAATGAATACCGTGAGGACTTTAGTGTCATTAGCAGCCCACTTTGACTGGCCATTGCTACAATATGATGTGAAAAATGCCTTTCTCCATGGAGACTTGGATGAGGAGATATATATGAGCATCCCGCCAGGGTTTGAGGGGAATAAAACCAGTGACAAAGTCTGCAAGCTTAAAAAGGCTCTATATGGGCTAAAACAGTCCCCTAGAGCATGGTTTGGCAGATTTGCTAAGGTAATGACAGATTCGGGTTATAGGCAAAGTCAAGGTGATCACACGTTGTTCTTCAAGCATTCGGCCTCAGGGGGAGTGACTGCCTTACTTGTGTATGTTGATGATATTATCGTGACCGGGAATGATGAGAAGGAGAAAGATGACTTGAAGAGAAGATTGATTCATGAATTCGAGATAAAGGAACTTGGGAAATTGAAGTATTTCCTAGGGATTGAGATGGCATACTCTAGACAAGGCATCTTTGTATCCCAACGAAAGTATGTGACTGATCTTTTGATAGAAACTGGAAAGGCTGAGTGCAAACCGACTGCCACTCCTATATCTAATTGAAGTTGCTAGAGCCCTAATGTTCACAATGCATGTTCCAAAATATCTCTGGGGAGAAGCCATCTTAACAGCCTCTCATCTTATAAATTGTATGCCATCAAAAATCCTCCAATTTCAAATCCCTATGTCTGTTCTTTTACAAACCTACCCGATGTTTCGATCTTTCTCCTTTGTTCCCCTTAAAATCTTCGGTTGCATTCCATTTGTTCATGTTCACTCTCGAGATCGTTCAAAACTTGACCCAAAAGCAACCAAGTGAGTTTTCATTGGGTACTCATCCACACAGCGTGGGTATAAATGCTACTCACCTTCTCTTCGTCGTATGTATGTGTCAATGGATGTTACCTTTCATGAAACTCAACCGTATTTCCCTGTGTCCCATCTTCAGGGGGAGATTCTAGAAGAAGATGGATCTTGGGAAGAATTTGATCTTCAAACACCCATGCCCTTACCACCGCCTACTTTACCTAGTCTAACCGAGCATATTATGCCGCAACTTGACCAAGGAAAAATATTGGAAACAGGGAGAAATAACTCAGTGGGAGATAACTCTCATAACTCCCAAAACCCCCAGTTGCTTGTTTATTCACGCAGGATTCGTTCTCAAGGTAGTAGCAAGCCTGATGCCTAACAAGGTCAGACGTATGAACCGGTCACTCTCCCAAGTTCCGAGCCTACTAGTAGTCCTGTTGATGTAGAATTGAGTAACGACAAAGATCTGGATCAGCCTATTGCTCTCAGGAAAGGTACAAGATCATGCACACAGCATCCAATTTCAAAATTTATCTCATATGAGAAATTGTCTCCCAATTTTTCAGCCTTCACTACTGCTCCGACAAATGTTAAGATACAAAAAGATATTAAGGAGGCTCTTACAGACCCGAAGTGGAGATTAGCAGTTCAAGAAGAAATGGGAGCCTTGGAAAAAAACGGTACGTGGGAGATTGTGGAGTTGCCTAGCAAGAAAAAAACTGTGGGATGCAAATGGGTGTTTACAGTCAAGTTTAATGCAGATGGGAGTGTCAACCGTTACAAAGCAAGGTTGGTTGCCAAAGGCTTCACTCAAGCTTATGGTATAGACTACAAGGAAACATTTGCCCCCGTTGCCAAACTCAACTCCGTAAGGGTACTCTTATCTCTGGCTGCAAATCTTGATTGGCCACTTCAGCAGCTGGATGTAAAAAATGCTTTTCTAAATGGAGATTTGCATGAAGAAGTGTATATGGATCTGCCTCGAAGGTTTGAGAAGAAAGGAAAACTAGTGTGTAAGCTGAAAAAATCACTGTATGGCTTGAAGCAGTCTCCGAGGGAATGGCTCGAGAAGTTCACTCAAGCTGTGAAGGAACGTGGTTTTACACAAGCACAATCCGACCGCACTATCTTCTACAAACACTCTAAGGATGGTAAAAAAGCAATCCTTATAGTGTATGTAGATGATATAATTATTACTGGAGACGACCAAACTGAGTTAGAATCATTAAAAGGGTATCTCTCTAGTAAATTTGAATTAAAGGATCCAGGTGCCCTCAAGTATTTCTTGGGTATGGAAGTTGCCATGAGCAGTTCTAGAATTGTTGTTTCTTAAAGAAAGTATGTACTTGACCTTCTTCAAGAGACAGACATGTTGGGATGCAAACCAGCTGAGACACCTATGGAGCCTAATGCCAAGCTGGGACTTGAAGGCGGGAAGGAGATTGATCAGGAGCAGTATCATCGACTAGTAGGCAAGCTCATCTACCTGTCACATACCCGTCCTGATATAGCCTTTGCGGTAAGTGTTGTTAGTCAATTTATGCACTCACCCAAAGAAAGACACCTCGAAGTAGTCTTTAGGATTCTGAGGTATTTGAAAAATACTCCTGGAAGGGGATTGGTCTTCAAAGAGGGAGATCACAAGGCTGTAGAAGTTTATACGGATGCTGACTAGGCAGGCTCTTCAGTAGACAGAAGATTATCAGGATATTGCACTTATGTTTGGGGCAATTTAGTGACATGGAGAAGCAAAAAACAACCAGTGGTAGCAAGGAGCAGTGCAGAGGCAGAATTTTGGGCACTAGCACACGGTGTATGTGAGGGGATTTGGCTTAGAAGACTACTAAAAGAACTAAAGATCTTTAGTAATTCTCCTATAAAGCTCTATTGTGACAACAAGGCAGCTGTCAGCATTGCCCACAATCCAGTTCATCACGATCGAATGAAACATGTAGAGGTGGATCGTCATTTTATCAAGGAAAAAATTGACAATGTGAGCTTCTGCATGACGTACATCCCAACCAAGGAACAGACTGCTGATATCTTGACAAAAAGTCTTCACAAACCGAACTTTGAAGACCTGGTGAACAAGCTTGGAATGACAAATATTTACATTCTAGCTTGAGGGGGAGTGTAGGAATATTTGGTTATTACCGAATATCAATCATTCCATATTTGGAATGATTGACTTGTTATATTTCCCGATTACTTTGGGAAGTTAACAAGATTATGATGTATAGTAGATTTTTAGGGATGTTAGAATTTTTTTTTGATGAATGGGTCATTTGGTCGGTAGCTCCCGAGTCAATAATCCAGGAGCTGGTAAAGGCTATATCTGAGACATTTAATCCAATGGAGAATTTACCTGAATACGCCAGTGAACAAGTACCTGATGGTTTTTCAAGATTGTCAATACGTGATCTCACCCTCTTAATTTCTTCTTGGTTGAGATTTCCCATCTCTTGTGATGTCCCTTCATGCGGCTGCACTGCTACAATATGGGCTCGTCCATTGTTCCTCGATTGCTCTCCTTTTTGTCCCCACTCGCGGCTTGGTGGTTTTCCATGCAATTTTCAACACTGCTCACGAGTATGATGTGCCTTCTTACAGTAGGTACACCATAGTGTCTTTGTAGTCACGGTTTTGAGTCTTTGGTTGGCTGGTCCTCCCATTCTCGACCGCTTGCACTTTTTCTGCATTTGTGGCTGTCTTATTGCTGTTACTAGCAACTAAAGCCAAACTGTCAGTCCCCTTTGGTTCAAGCATCAATTCCCTTTTCTTCTCCTCGGATGAGTGCCACCACTGCATTTAAACTTGGAACTTCCTGTTTGCCAAGAATCTGAATTCTAAATAAATCAAATTCTGGATTGAGTCCAACAAGGAAATCATAAACTCTATCTTGTTCAATAAACTCCTTCAAAATTGCTGCATCATCGGGAGACTTGGGTCTTCATCACGCTATAATGATCAAGTTCTTGCCACAGAGCCATCACTATTGATTTCCAATCGAGATTATCAAGTGCTTCCTGGATGTTTCTTGGGACAAACAAGTTAGAGATTCTAGATGTATAGGCCTTATGTTTAGGAGAAAGTCTGTCATAGGACAAATATTTTGCTATTGGATAATTAGTGCAAGAACGTTTTCCTTTTCTAAAGGCTATAGGAATATCAAGATCATAAGGTTCTTGTATGAGAGACTCATTAGGGATAGTCACATTAGTTGACTCTAAGGAAGTATTATTATGTAAAAGAGTGTCTAGAGTACCTGGAGTGTTTATAGGCTCGTTACTCGGAGTCTCAGATTGAGCTTGCACCAAGGGAATAGTAGGCTCTTTACTGTTTTTCCGATTCTTCCTCCTTGAGTAAACTTGAAGCTCTAAGTTACTCTTCTCAGGGATAGTTGGCAGTATTTCTCCCCCTGTCGAAGTATCAACCATGCTTGGCAAAATAGGATTAGGAGTACTATTATCATGAATAATTGGAAGAACAATATCCTTATCATTAGGTGGTGTATTCACAATTTTAGGTAAGGAAGTAGAATTAGGAATAACATCCCAAAAATTTTCTTCAATAGTTTCTCCCCCTGAAGAAATTTTTTTTTGAAAGTAAGGTTGATGTTCAAGAAAGGAAACATCCATAGTAACAAAAATTTTCCGAGTTGTGGGATTAAAACATTTATACCCCTTTTTGTTTGGAGCATAGCCTATAAACACACATTTTTCAGCCCTTGGATTAAGTTTAGACCACCCCTTACTAGATAAATGGACATAAGCGGTACAACCAAAAATTTTAAGGGGCAGATCCGATGAAACACGAATAGAGGAAAATATTTTTTTAAGACTTTCAAGAGGAGTACTATAGTTTAAAACTCGAGTAGGCATCCTGTTAATTAGGTAAGCTGATGTTAGAACTGCATCACCCCTAAGATATTTAGGAATATTCATTGAAAACATAATGGCACGAGAGACTTCAAGTAAATGTTTATTTTTTCGCTCAGCAATGCCATTTTGCTGAGGTGTGTCAACACAAGTGGATTGGTGATGAATCCCTTTTTCCCCCCAAGGATTTCATTAAAATATTCGGTGCCATTATCAGTGTGCAAAACTCCTATTTTAGTTTGAATTTCAACCATTGTATAAAAATTTTTGAACAAATTCTCAACCTCGGATTTTTCACTCATTAAATAGATCCAACATAACCGAGTATGATCATCAATAAAAGTTACAAACCATTTTCTACCAGAGAGAGTTTTGATCCTTGAAGGACTCCAAACATCACTATGAATTAAATAGAAAGGTTTTGAAGATTGATAAGGTTTTGACGAAAAAGTAGTTCTCCGACTTTTTGATAAGATGCCATTCTCACAATAAAGTTTTGAATAATCCACACCACGAAATAACATAGGAAATAATGTTTTTAGATAGGAAAAACTAGGATGTCCTAGTCTATAGTGCCAAAGCATTATTTGATCTTTAACAGGAATAGAACTAATACTACTTAAGCCTTAAGCTTTTTTATTCTTGGAGTCTCCATCTTCCAAATAATAAAGGCCATTTATCACCTTAGCACTGCCAATCATCTTCCTCGAGTTCCTCTCCTGAAACACACAATGAGATTCAAAAAAAGAGAGACGACAATTAGAATCCTTAGACAATTTGCTCACTGATAGAAGGTTACATGCAAGTTTAGGTACATGAAGAACATATTTGAGTGATAAGGTATTAGACAATTTTATCAAACCTTTGCCGGCAATGGGAGAAAAAGATCCATCTGCTATACGAATTTTTTCATGGCCAGAGCAAGGAGTATAAGTACGAAACAAATGGGAAAAACTTGTCATGTGCAGCAGGTGAGGAATTGAATCTGCCTTCATGTTTGCCTTTCCAGTTTGCTGGTTTCCCGTGAAGCTTCCAGCACGTTTCACGCGTATGGCGTGGCTTGTTGCAGTGATCACACCACACACGAGGTTTCTCTTTAGATTTCCGAGGGTTGAAATGGCCAGCATGTGCCTCAGCAGTGGCAAGGGCAGAGTTCTCAACATTATGGCCTGGTATTTTCTTACCAAGCATGACAAGTCTATGATTTTCCTCTCTACAAACCTCAGAAAAACTTCTCCAAGGGTTGGAGGGGGCTTTCTGCCGATTATTCTCCCTCTAACCTCATCAAACTCAACATTGAGTCCAATAAGGAATTTAAAAATACGATTATCCTCCACAGTTTTCTTATAATGATTGCAGTCCTCAGAAGATTTCCACTCATAATCACTGAAAATGTCTAGATCCTGCCACAAAAGTTTCAGAGAATTAAAATATTTTGTGACACTTCCCTCATCTTGGCGGATTTCTCCGAGTTTCAGTGTTAATTCAAACACTTGGGATTGATTTCCCAAGTTTGAATACATTTGGTTGATATTGTCCCAAAGCTCCTTAGCGGTGTGGTAACACATGTAGTTGGAGCTGATTTCTTCCTCCATTGAATTCACCAACCACGTCATCACCATGGACTTTTCAGCGTCCCAAGTCGGATGAGAAGAATCTTCCTGGGCAGGTTCCTTCTTTTCTCCTGTTAGGTAGCCAATCTTCCCTCTCTCGCAGATGTACATGTGCACAGATTGAGACCAGTGCAGGAAATTTTCTCCATTCAATCGTATTGTAGTGATTTGGACAGAATGGGAATCATGAGCAGAGACATGTGGCTTGGACGGATTTGTTTCAATGGTTTTTGACTGGTTCACAGAGGTGTTTGTGGACTCTGACATAGTTTCAGACATTATGGAAGGATGGCTAGGGTTCAAAAAACTTCTAGGGTTGTAGGAGGATGGCTAGGGTTCAAAGAATTAAAGAGATCAACCTCTCTGATACCATATAAACGAATGTGGAGGAGAAAATAATATGTTTTTCATATATTGTTAGGTTTACAATGTACACTTAAATACTAGTTACACAGGAATACTATTCTAGGAAAAACTAATAAATATGGAATGTTAATAACTGTACAAAATCAATCCTAATTGCTACTTTACTAATCTTGTTCAATCATGCTCCTTGACCTAATCTCCTATGATCAGCCCAATTATTCCTAATATTCAGTATGATTGATACCGAATATCTCCTCTTTGAACAGTTACTACGACTGGAGATAAGTGGCGCACGGTCAACAAAGCCACAATCCGTTGGCGCCGTGGGGAACTCGAATTCAGCGCCCTTACCGGCCCCAAAATCAAGCCTCGGAGGTGATAGAGTGGAAAGGCCGAGGAATGAGTTCCCATTCAAGAAGCTATCGGATTCGGAATTGCAAGAGAAAAGGAACCGAGGCTTATGTTTTCACTGCATGAAAAGTTCACTTTGGGTCACCGATGCAAGAAAAAGGAGTTGCAAATCATGTTGGTAAGTGATGATGATGAATTGGCGTTACGAGATTTGGAGTTGGGAGACATGGGAGAAGAACCGGAGGAGTTGCTCCGACCGGAAGTAATTAAGTTGTCATTAAATTCGGTCGTAGGTCTCACTACTCCTAGGACTATGAAGATCAAAGGGGAAATCGGCCAACGAGAGGTAATTGTTCTCATTGACTCAGGTGCAACTCATAATTTCATTTCTTTGGCATTGGTTCATGAGTTGGCTTTACCGATCACTCCTACCACCGGTTTTGGGGTGCAAATTGGAATAGGAGAATCGGTGCAAGGGCAAGGATTATGCAAAGAAGTAGTGCTGAATATGCAACAATTGACAATCATTGAAAATTTCCTACCATTGGAATTAGGGGCAATAGATGTGATCTTGGGGATGCAATGATTGGAGACTTTGGGTAGTATGCAAGTTAATTGGCAGATGCAAGTAATGAAATTCAAGGTGCGGGGGGCCGGGGTTATTTTGAAAGGTGATGCTAGCCTTACTAGAACGATGATTTCTCTTAAGGCCATGTTACGAACAATTAGACATGAAGGGAATGGCATATACTTGGAATTGAGCTCTCTAAGCGTGGAGGGAAGTGGCAGTGGGCTAGACATTGCCAATGAGCCGCTTCAAGCTCTCTTACACAAGCATTCTGCCGCCCTCAACATGCCCGCTGGGTTACCTCCGCACCGTGTAAGAGATCACCGCATCATTCTCCAAGAAGGAACGGCCCCTATTAGTGTTAGACCTAACAAATACCCTCATTTTCAAAAGAGTGAGATAGAGAAGTTGGTGAAGAAATGTTGGCTACCGGTATTATCCAACCAAGTACAAGCCCATTCTCAAGTTTAGTTTTGTTGGTTACAAAGAAAGATGGAAGTTGGCGCTTCTGCGTTGACTATTGAGCTTTAAACAAGGCTACTGTTCCCGACAAATTTTCTATTCCGGTGATTGAAGAGCTCTTAGATGAATTGTGTGGCGCCACAATTTTTACCAAGTTGGATTTGAAATCCGGTTATCACCAAATCCGGATGAGTGATGAAGATGTTCCAAAACCGCTTTTCGCACTTCCGAAGGCCACTATGAGTTTCTTGTCATGCCATTTAGGTTGATAAACGCGCCGACGACTTTTCAAGCGTTGATGAATGAGGTCTTAAAGCCATTTCTGAGAGAACTTGTGCTTGTTTTATTTGATGATATCTTGATCTACAGTGATTCGTGGGAGGCTCATTTGGTCCACTTGGATAAGGTTCTTACAGTTTTGGAAACTAATCAATTGTATGTCAATCAAAAGAAATGTATTTTTGCACAAACTCGATTAGAGTATCTAGGACATATTGTCTCTAAAGAGGGAGTTTCGGCTGACCCAAGCAAGATTGTAGCAATGTTGGATTGGCCAACTCCTAGGTCTATCAAGGATCTGAGGGGCTTTTTGGGCCTTACCGGCTATTACCGTCGCTTTGTGGAGGGGTATGTATGGCCACATATCTTGGTCACTGACGCAGAAACTGAAGCGAGACTGTTTCCATTGGAATGCTGAAGCTGAATTTGCCTTTCAACAGTTGAAGCGTGCCATGACTCAGGTACCTGTGCTCGCCTTACCAGATTTTACTCAACCTTTTGTCGTGGAATCAGATGCGTCGGGATTCGGCATTGCCGCGGTGTTGATGCAAAACCAGCAGCCTAGCACTTACTTCAGTCAAGTTCTCTCTTTTCGAGCTCGCACCAAGTCCGTTTATGAAAGAGAACTTATGGCCATAGTGTTGGATGCCCAGAAATGGCCCCACTATTTACTTGGACGGCGTTTTGTGGTGCGTACTGATCAGAAAAATTTGAAATTCCCGCTAGAACAATGTTTAGTAAGTGCGGAGCACCAAAAGTGGTTATGCCAGTTGTTGAGTTATGACTTTGAAATTCAATATAAACCGGGGGTTGAGAACAAGGCTGGCGATGCTCTCCCTCAGCAACACACTGGACTCGAATTGATGGTGCTGACTTCACCAGTGGTCCTTGATATTGCTGACTTACACCAACAGGTATTGGCGGATCCGCACCTTGCTAAAATCAGGGTTGAGTTGGTTCGCAGGGCTGCATCTTGGAAGGGTTACACACTGCATTACGAACAACTCCTTTTCAAAGGGCGTTTGGTTCTTTCGCAACATTCTCTGCTTAGTTCCACTTTGTTACTTGAGTTCCATGGCAGTAAAATTGGTGGACATTCAGGGACCCTTAAAACATACAAGCGGTTGGCTCGGGAATTCTTTTGGAAGGGGATGCGTTGTGATGTGGATGCTTTTGTGGTGGCTTGTGTTGTTTGCCAACAAAACAAGTCGTCTACTCTATCTCTTGGGGGCTTATTGCAGCCAATCCCTATTCCCGATCGCGTTTGGGAAGACATCTCCATGGACTTCATAGGACTTCCTAAATCGGAGGGTTACGATTCAATCTTGGTGGTGGTTGACCGCCTTAGCAAGTATGCGCACTTCTTGGGTCTCAAGCGTCCTTTCTCTGCCAAGTCAGTGGCTACTCTCTTTGTTAGGGAGGTTGTCCGCCTTAATGGGTTTCCGCGGAGTATTATCTCGGACCGAGATCGTATCTTTCTTAACCACTTTTGGACCGAGCTTTTCAAGTTACATGGGACTTCTTTATGTCGCAGTGCATCCTATCATCCACAATCGGATGGTTAAACCGAGGTTGTCAATCAATGTTTGAAGGCTTATTTGTGTTGTTTTGTGTCTGGCACTCCGTTGTTTGTGGTTTTGCAATGGTTTCACCACCTCACTTGGGTTGAGTTTTGGTATAATACCAGCTTTCATGTCTCTGCTGCTATGACTCCTTTCAAGGCTCTTTATGGGCGGGATCCCCCTCCATTAGTTCCGTATGTTCCGGGTTCCATGGCAACTTCTGATTTGGACCAGCAGTTGTGTGCTTGGGATGCCCTGTTGGTTGAGTTGAAGGATTACTTGAGCCGTGCTCAGCATTCCATGTGGGCGCATGCCAATACAAAACGTCAGGGTTTGTCCTTTGAGGTGGGTGATACAGTCTATTTGAAGTTGTAGCCCTACTATCATCGTTCGCTTGCCAGGGTTGTTAATGAAAAACTTTCACTCCGGTATTATGGCCCTTTTTCTGTCGTCGCCCGTGTTGGTTCAGTGGCTTATCGTTTGCAACTCCCTCCTGATGCTAAACTTCATCGGGCCTTACTGGCTATTACCGTCGCTTTGTGGAGGGGTATGGCCACATATCTTGGCCACTGACGCAGAAACTGAAGCGAGACTGTTTCCATTGGAATGCTGAAGCTGAATTTGCCTTTCAACAGTTGAAGCGTGCCATGACTCAGGTACCTGTGCTCGCCTTACCAGATTTTACTCAACCTTTTGTCGTGGAATCAGATGCGTCGGGATTCGGCATTGCCGCGGTGTTGATGCAAAACCAGCAGCCTAGCACTTACTTCAGTCAAGTTCTCTCTTTTCGAGCTCGCACGAAGTCCGTTTATGAAAGAGAACTTATGGCCATAGTGTTGGATGTCCAGAAATGGCCCCACTATTTACTTGGACGGCGTTTTGTGGTGCGTACTGATCAGAAAAATTTGAAATTCCCGCTGGAACAATGTTTAGTAAGTGCGGAGCACCAAAAGTGGTTATGCCAGTTGTTGAGTTATGACTTTGAAATTCAATATAAACCGGGGGTTGAGAACAAGGCTGGCGTCTTCCTCGGCAACACACTGGACTCGAATTGATGGTGCTGACTTCACCAGTGGTCCTTGATATTGCTGACTTACACCAACAGGTATTGGCGGATCCGCACCTTGCTAAAATCAGGGTTGAGTTGGTTCGCAGGGCTGCATCTTGGAAGGGTTACACACTGCATTACGAACAACTCCTTTTCAAAGGGCGTTTGGTTCTTTCGCAACATTCTCTGCTTAGTTCCACTTTGTTACTTGAGTTCCATGGCAGTAAAATTGGTGGACATTCAGGGACCCTTAAAACATACAAGCGGTTGGCTCGGGAATTCTTTTGGAAGGGGATGCGTTGTGATGTGGATGCTTTTGTGGTGGCTTGTGTTGTTTGCCAACAAAACAAGTCGTCTACTCTATCTCTTGGGGGCTTATTGCAGCCAATCCCTATTCCCGATCGCGTTTGGGAAGACATCTCCATGGACTTCATAGGACTTCCTAAAGCGGAGGGTTACGATTCAATATTGGTGGTGGTTGACCGCCTTAGCAAGTATGCGCACTTCTTGGGCCTCAAGCGTCCTTTCTCTGCCAAGTCGGTGGCTACTCTCTTTGTTAGGGAGGTTGTCCGCCTTAATGGGTTTCCGCGGAGTATTATCTCGGACCGAGATCGTATCTTTCTTAACCACTTTTGGACCGAGCTTTTCAAGTTACATGGGACTTCTTTATGTCGCAGTGCATCCTATCATCCACAATCGGATGGTTAAACCGAGGTTGTCAATCAATGTTTGAAGGCTTATTTGTGTTGTTTTGTGTCTGGCACTCCGTTGTTTGTGGTTTTGCAATGGTTTCACCACCTCACTTGGGTTGAGTTTTGGTATAATACCAGCTTTCATGTCTCTGCTGCTATGACTCCTTTCAAGGCTCTTTATGGGCGGGATCCCCCTCCATTAGTTCCGTATGTTCCGGGTTCCATGGCAACTTCTGATTTGGACCAGCAGTTGTGTGCTTGGGATGCCCTGTTGGTTGAGTTGAAGGATTACTTGAGCCGTGCTCAGCATTCCATGTGGGCGCATGCCAATACAAAACGTCAGGGTTTGTCCTTTGAGGTGGGTGATACAGTCTATTTGAAGTTGTAGCCATACTGTCATCGTTCGCTCGCCAGGGTTGTTAATGAAAAACTTTCACTCCGGTATTATGGCCCTTTTTCTGTCGTCGCCCGTGTTGGTTCAGTGGCTTATCGTTTGCAACTCCCTCCTGATGCTAAACTTCATCATGTCTTCCCTGTCTCTCGGTTGAAGAAGGCTATTGGTCCTACCGAGATTTCTCAATCCCTTCCCCCACTTCTTTATGAGGATTTTACTTTGTAGGTGGAACCAGAGCAGGTTGTGGATGCTCACTATTCTCCATCCACGGGGCACTTGGAGGTTCTCATTAAATGGCGTCATTTACCGGACTTCGAAGCTTCTTGGGAGCTCTTTGATGTCATTCAGCAGCAGTTTCCAGTCTTCCACCTTGAGGACAATGTGACAATTTTTTTTTTGGGGGGGGGGGGGGTAGGCAGGTATACATTAGAAAGAATAAGAAGAATTAGAAAGCTTGTTAGGAAAGATTGTTTCAAAAGCTTGTTAGGAAAGATTGCTTCAAAGCTTGTTAGTTTCTAGTTAGTGAGAGGAAGAAAAGTGAATAAAAGGGATGATGGGGGGGAACAGAGAGAAGAGGAAAAAGTTTAGTTTCTATTTGGGAAAATCTTGGAGCTAATTCCAAGTGGGGAGGTTGTGGACCCTCGAAGTTCCACATTCCATTTGTATTATTCTACGAATATCAATAAAATCTCACTCAATTTCCATCTTTTCTCTATCTTTCCTACCGATTGACATTGAAACTTCCTAGGATCTATCACAGCCATCACTCAGCTCTAGTGACTAATCTTTTATGGTGTATGAGCTTTTTGCTACGTTTAAGATTTCATGCAAAACTCAATTACTAGCTTAACATTCAAAAGAATGGCCCTGTGCATTAAATCTTAGTAATACAAATAAACTTTGCTCAATTTTGACGGCCAATACTCTGTCCTTTCTTTTTGCTATTCTTGATTTTTTTTTTTCCAAAAGTTATGTTCCTTATTGGTGAATGATAGTCTCATAACCAGTAGATAACTGCTTTCAGGTTATTATAGCAATAATTCCGCTTTAATCTTTTCGTCTTATTTATTTTCAGTATGGGCAAAAGAGCTATCCGTTGCGTCCAGAGTTAATTGAGAGCACTTATTGGCTCTATAAAGCTACTAGAGATCCCAGGTTAGTGCAGCATCACTTCTAATTACTAATCACTGGTCTTTGATTTGCACTATTTTTACGTTTTTGTCCCTTTTCTCATGGAGGCATTTGACCATGTGTCATTCTGTTGGATATGACTATATTCTCTCTTTTTCCATTTTTTTTCACACACAAGCCTAATGAGGCCAAGAGATTTTGGAGCGTTATTTTGGGTAACTATTGTAGATTGCATGTTATATATAACAAGGCATTACCTTCTTTGTAGATATCTTGATGTGGGGCGGGACATGGTGGCCAGCTTGCAATACAGTGCGCGATGTCCTTGCGGATATTGTCACATATCAGATGTAGAGTTTCACAAGCAAGAAGACCACATGGAGAGCTTTTTCCTAGCGGAAACTGTAAGAACTTTATACGAACCAGTCAATCTTTCATTTGACATATTTATTATTATGATTTCTCTTTGTGGCTACTTTTTCTTTGAATTTACTAGTTGAGCAAATCTCTCAAGTGTCTTGGCGGGGAGACCTAGGAGAACAAATAAATATCTTCCTTAGATGTTCGTGTCAAGTTCTTCCTTTATAATATGCTTCGTACAATGATGAATAAGATTTTTGGAAGATGGAAAACTATGATTATGATGGTTCGGAAGTTCTTTCTTTTGGTGGATTTCAATGATTTCAAGAATTATGAGGCTAGTCAAACTTACTTTTTAAGCTTACTTCCTGTGACATACCTTAGTGTTTACTGCTGGTCGCAGAAAGGTCCTACTATGGGACAACATTAAATTGCGCAGTAAATTTTAATTTAGGGCCTCAAAAGAGAATTCTTGTTCTCTTAATATCTCTGGCATCAAGGGATGTTAGTAAACATCATCTTTACCGCCCTTCCTAAAGATGGTCCATGTTTTTAAATTTCTAGTTTATGCTCCATCTTTTACATTCTACACTCATGTCATTAACGAGTCACTGAATTTAGGTGAAATATCTGTGGCTTCTCTTTGATTTGGCCGTTGGTCCTGATAACCTCGTTGAAAATGGGCCTTACAAGTATGTTCTTTTTGCTCTAACCTTTATGCTTGATGGAGAGTTTATTTGATGAAGATGAGCTAACCCTTTTTTTTTTTTTTTCACTCTTTGCTGCTGTAATTCTCTTTACAGGTACATCTTTAGCACTGAAGGCCACATACTGCCGTTAACCCCACAAATATCTCTAGTGCGTGAACATTGTTCTTATTTTGGGGCCTATTGTAGAAGTGGTGCTGTTAAACAGGAACGTCATGGAAGCCATCTTCAAGAAACCAATGACAGTAGGTCATTTGGAAGCTGGGCTCACGGTGGATTGCAATCAGAAAGTAGTTTCTCTGATTCAATTCCCATATCAGGTTTTATAAAGGTCGGTACTTTTTCTTTCCCCTTCTCGTCGTTTTCAAGATTTAGAAAAGCGGTTCTTATCAACTTTAGTATATTTAGGGACTCGAATAGTCTTAGAATTAACTATCTTTTGATGTTCCAACTTCCATGCACCACTCGGTAAAATACTGATCTAAACAGATGAGGATACTTTTAAAGGAATTGGATAAGTGATAAAATTATGGAGATGTAAATAAAAGTGGGGCTGTGTTCAGTGATCAGAGAAGAATCAGGATAGTTGTGGTTGTTTGCTTTATTTCGCCATAAAGTAAGGTTGTGTTTAGTCATTTTCTGGGCTTATTTAGTGTACAGGTTGTACTTCGTTTTTGTGAATGAAACTTCTCATGCATTGAAAGGACAAAAGGATTTCCCAAATCCATGTGCAGTATTAAATGATTGATTTTTTTGGCTAATAGAAAATATCTTGTCTGCCTGGCAGGGTTATTGCCCGGGACTATATCATGGACAAAAATTTGGCATAACATATGTGACCTCGGCAGATACACAAAAGAATGTGCCTACAAACGAGAGAGAACAAACTGTTGCTCGGAGCCTTTCTTCTATCGTTGTTCCTGATCAAAATTCTGATTATTTACTGTCCAGGAACCAGAAATATCATGACAGTTTTCAGGACTTGGATGAGAGAGGACCAAAGAGTGGCCTCCCTCAAGAATGACAAAGGCATCTATGTTTGCTAAACGTTGTCAAATTTTCCAAGAATGGTTGAAAGGAAACTAAGCAATCATCTGGATTTCAGGCCTTCTAACGCTGTCTAAATTCTTCTGCCACAATATCATTGACAAATAAAGGTGATTACAGAAGGGTCTGATTTTACACCGGTCTTGGCCGTGGACTGATCGCCTAAAAAGTAGGTGATGTTCGCTTTGGAAATGTAATTTTTGATCATTGGTTTGAACAATTCAAGATTGAATGAGTGTGGAAATAAAAAGGGGAAAGGCAAGGGTCTGAGTCTGACTGACATCTTGCTAGATTTACCGCCCCACATTCCCGACATTCGGTTACCCTTGTAGCTCTGGCATACTTCAGCAGCATGCATTTACACATTTTTCCCCTTTTTCAGAGATGGAAAGTGAGGTTGTCATCTTAGAGATACCTTCGAAGATACCTGCAGAACATCCCAAAGTGACGATTAACATTTAACTTTTCCATTTTTTTCATTTAAGTTACTGCCCTTACATTGATAGATATAACCAAAAGCTGAGACAGAAATGCTTTAGCTGAAACAAGCCAGATGGATTCATCTCTGATTTATTTTGTTGGTAAAAAGCCTATCGATTGAAGAGATTGAGTATATCTCTTGATTTCCCAAACTATGAGAAAGAACATTGTTCTTTTTTTTTTTGAATTGGTGGGCATGGTTACCTCAATTACTTTGATTTATCATATACTGGTCCTTCGGTGATGCAAGTATCATAGTCAGATAAACGGTTTCACAACTACACTGATTTCCGAGCTACAAAAAACAAATCATTTGGGTCTTTCTGACTTTCAAAGATGTTATTCTGCAATACATCCCCTGTTTTTCAGTTATTGGATGATGGGAAAAAAAAAAAAAAAACCAACAATTTGAGCCATTGGAAAAATCTGTCAACTTCCTTCGAGAAAAGCTAAAAAGTTTTGTCGGTGAGATCTTTTTTAAGCCTCATCTAGCGGCTGAGATTCGGGATGTAAATACATTCCATTTGTATTGTAGTTTTGTGTGGCTGTGGATTTGACAAGGATGAGTCGTGAGTTGTACAGAAAACAAGAGAAATTTTGGGAACAATAACGGCATGCCACACATGTTAACATTACGACAACACAAGATCAATGAAATTCAAAGAACTTAGAACCCATTTGTTTTACGGATTTAACTATTTTATCCACAACGTTTGTGCTTATAAAAAATTTGAATTTCTGTTCAAACTGTCCGAACCTAAATCTTAATCGCAATTCTTTGTGTAGTTTTTGACGTAGGAAGTAATATCAATCCAGTGAATACAAGATTGGATGTCAGATTTGTTAGTGCCATAAGACAGTCTAGAGAACACTATCAATTGAACTACCTTACACTTATATCCATGTTCTGTACAAGCACAATATAACATTTCTTTATCCAACGAAGCTAGTTGAATGCTAGGAGTTAAATAATTGCAGTGTTCGAAATTGTTCTTATTTTTATTTTTCACGTTTTTTGAGAACGAAAAAATGAAAACGATTCTAAATCGGCGTTTGTCACAATTAAAGACAAAAAAAGAAATGAAAACGATTTTTTGATTTAGTATAAAATGAGAGAGAAATGAAAAACGACTTTTAGTCGTTTTTCATTTTTTATTTTCGTTTTCTCGTCTCACGAGCAGAGAGACACATTAATGAGTTTTTTTATACTGAAAACAATCTCTTGATAAAACTACCAAACGCATTTTCAAAAATGATTTATGTTTGAGATTGAAAATGTTTTTATTTTCATTTTCATGCAAAAAATAAAATCATTTTAGAACGAGTTCCAAACGCACTCAATATTTCTTATTTTCAAAACTGTTAGATTCATACCTTAAGCTTGACAAAGTGAGTTATGAGATTATGTAGCAGCTACATTAGTTGTCATCACCTAATCACATTGTACAAGTCTTGGGCCATCAAGCTTAAGTTTGATTCCTTAGAGATTTGATTAGTATATCGTATCTTGATCTCTTTACCAAATCCCAAGTTAGTGGGACCCACAAAACTGGTTAATATTCTGTTACATCCGTATAGATTTGTGTCACTATCTCAAGATCTTGTACTCACATGGATAAAGAATATAAGATCCCCCATTATCTTGTAAAACTACTTGTGCATCTCAAAGTAGTGCTTAGCAACTTGTTCTAATTAGTTTTACATAGTAAACCGAATTAATGTGCGACTAAAATCTCAACTTTTTTAAGATTTTGGTTTGCCGCTAAGAGACTTTACCAACCGATGAACAACCGATTTTCACGATTGGTGATCTTGTAGTGCTGACTTTTGCTATGAAAGAAGACCTCCTAACTACTGTTGTGGTGCTAATGGGTAAACTGCCAGAGCATTTCCAAGGACACCCAAGGACCACCACCAACATGCGGTGTTACCTGCTCAGGAAACACCTTACCATTTTGCAACGAGTGGTATGGCTAGATGCCAAGTCTCCACCTGATTTTGCTGAATTAGGTTTCAGCAACATATGATCATGGTTGTGATTTCTCCTCTGTCATGAAGTATGGTTTTGGTCCGTCGCATATGACTTGTCGCGCTACTATTGCTGGAACATTCTATCGGTTTAATGTTGAATTAGATAGCATTTGTCCCTTAGTCAACATAAAGGTTTAGACCAACCCCATTGAGGTTTTCCAATTGTATTGTCATCAGATTCACCAAATTAGTGACCGAAAAATAATCACCATTATTGAGTGCGCATTGCAGTTCATCACCAATAGTGACAATCACAAGATGTAAAATTGTATGGAACCCACATTCTATTAGTAGGAAGATCATCATAGTTAGTTATGAATATCAGGTCCTCCGAATAATTTCTGTTCTAAAAACATGCTTTAATATATACAAATCTAACTGTTAAAAAACTAATCTAGTAATTAAAAATTAATAGTTAAAAACAACAATTCTTATGGGTGGAGTGAAACAGCATTCTCTACCATAAAGATTTCTAAATTATTAAAGCTCAGACTAAACGGATATTATATTCCAGAAGACATTATTTCACAAAGCAGTAGAGACTACCATTTTCTCATACCGACAGGCGACAAGTCAATGAAGAAAGACTCACTAGAGTCAAGTCGCGGAATCATGTCAGATCTTGTTTCTTGAACTTTTCTTTATTTGTCACACCAAAAGACATATGGGAAAAGAGAAGATAGTGTCAATATTTGATTATGATATAAAGGAGGCAGATTTTCCAACTTCTGTTGTGGTTAAGCAATAGGTTGTTTAATAATTGGAAACTCATGAATTTAATTGCATTTTTTAATCACATGGGCACTAATATTTCTATTCATTTTCTGTGAAGAAATAAAAGAGTAAATAAGGAGCATTGAAAGTGTTACATTAAAATATAATTTGTA
Organism: Morus notabilis; assembly: GCF_000414095.1. Taxonomy (NCBI): domain Eukaryota; kingdom Viridiplantae; phylum Streptophyta; class Magnoliopsida; order Rosales; family Moraceae; genus Morus; species Morus notabilis. The sequence continues at coordinate 37,852 of NW_010357153.1, forward strand.
GTACATCGATAAAGATAAATTGAATCCTATGTACTTAGGAACAAATAGTGGTCAGATTTGCAATTTGCTTTGTTTGGGACTGTAGGGTTAGCAACTTGTTACCTTTTGCGTATAGAATATTAGTCAAATAAATGTTTACAAAGTCCCAAAAATTTCCTCATTTCTCGATGAGATTTTACAAGAAAAAAAGAATTAGATTTAATGGTATTGACAGCCATTAACGTGCCAACTTGTGTATTAATTATAGCTAAGCATATCCTAAAAAATGTTAAAAGGAAATCGGCCAAGTTAGTACAATTAGAATAAAAACGAATAACAAAAGCAAGTTAACAATATTGTTCTCCAAGCACATGTAACAATGAAATGGTGACCACAACACTCTTGAAACAACTTTCTCTCTCATGTGCATTTTTCTGGTGAATTCACTATTTCCAATATTATTAACTTTTCTTGCTTATATGTTGTGTTAAAGGAAGCATCTAAGAATGGAAAAAAGACGTTTATCTTTCACAAGTTTGAAGACTTCAAAAAACTGAGCAGGAAAATCACCAATCCAACTCTTGAACTTGAAGTTCACGTTTTATGAACATACATACTGATAAGTTCATCACTTTCTGTACTAAGGGATAAACAAACAAGAGCTTTCAAAAATGTTATTCAGTTATCTTTTATTAGTTTTTTGCACTTTAGCCCTCTCTTCGGCAAATTTTTAGTCCACGATCTTATATTATTACAAATAGAAGTTAAAGGTATAACATGATATTTATATGTAACAGTAGCATTTAATATGCATAACAACAATGTTATAAAGATTTGAGTCTAAAAAATTTGCCTTATTCTTTTCACAACTCAAGTTCTATTGTTATTGTGTTTTCTCTCACAAAAGGTTAAATTTAACTTTTTTACTATAATATTTTTCTCTCACATGTATAATTTAAGTTCTTAACTTAAATTGTAAAATAAACATTTATCTCATATCAGTATTACATCTGTATAACGTCATTGTTGTATATAATAAATGTATTTCACTACACCTACTACTTCTACATGTTATAATGTCGGGCGGTACCCAAGACAACACTAAATTAATTATACATAACAATTCCTAAGAATAATAATAATTTTTCTTAGATCCATCATATACGGAATATGGTCAAAATCAACATTATTGCAGTGCTCTGGTGAAACAATTTTTTTTTCCTCTTATAATTCCTTAATTTCCTTTGTTATTAAAACCAAATGTGGTTATCACCCCGGGTGGAGGTTCTCCAAAGTGAAAGGTAGATTAATAAAGTTCCTGAGGAAAATTGGTTAACTTGTAATTTAAGATCTCTATATGATAATTAATATGATTGAGAGTGATTTATAATAATCTCTCTCTCTCTCTCTCTCTCTCTCTCTCTCTCTCTCTCTCTCTCTCTCTCGCGGAGCTTAAGACAAAGACGGCTTAATAAGCGTTTTTCTCAAGCCTTTTTAATGATTTTGCTATCAACATCCAGATCTTGAATGTTTCAACATGAACTTTACAATCTTTTTTCTCAACCAATATCACATCAATGCTAACTTAGCTCGTGAGGAAAAAAAAAAAAAAAAAACAACAACAACAACTAGTACAGAACAGATATAGACAAAACTCATTTTACTAACTTAATTCTTTAAAAGCATAGTTTGGTATATACGATTACAATTGCACAACAAAGATACACGTCCAAAAACTTGAAAAATGAAATATTGTTATTTTCCTCTCTCTCTCTCTCTCTCCCTCTCTCTCTCTTTTTCTCACACACTCTCTCTCTCTCTCTCTCTCTCTCTCTCTCTCTCTTTTAATTCCTTTTTATACAATCCCGTTTCAAAGGGTGTGTGATCTTATGCAATTTCCATCCGTTTGATAGGATCATGACTGGAAACAAGATCTTGATTTTCATCACTTGATCATGTGCAAATAACAACACATCTTTTACTCGTCAAACTTTTTACCCCCTTAAAAGAAGCTGTAACATCACTAAGACTTTTTCCCTGCTTTTTGTCTACACATTTTAGTCCCCCCTTTTCTTTTTTTTTTTTTTTTCCTTCTCTTGGAGAACCCAAGCTATGAAATGATATTTTTCTCTTTGACCACCCAAAAAACAAAAAAATTATGTTTTTCTTGATCTCCTGCTCTTTTGGGTTTCCCTTTGCTTTTTGTGGGGTGGTTTTCATACACCCCAGCCCAAGCCTCTTGCTTCTGATTCTCTCATGATTCTTAGTCTCTTGCATGATGACATGAACATACTGAAACAAACATGAAACAAAAGATTATAAGCACATGAAATTAAACAATTGATAAGACACTGGATAATTCTTTGATAAGGTCACGACACAGTTTTAAACCGCTAGATTTTTATCAAATTCTGTTAATTTATCACATCGACATATGATCTGGCGATTCAAAATTGTATCTTATCGACGTATTTCTCTAAGAGATAAGAAAAATAGAGATAAGATAACTTACTCCCATGGAACATCTCCAACAAGCATCCAGTCACCATCTTTGTCCTCATAAGTTGGCACATAGTCAGATCCCTTATAGCCTTCTCTCTCAGAATACTCACCTATTAAAAGAAAACAAGGCAAAAAAACATAATCAGTATTGATAAACAAAAAAAGGGTGATTAATTAATATATATATACAATATGTATATATGTATAAATATACATACCAACTGTGAACTTGAACATGTTTTCCAAGGCCTTTAAAAGCTCAGGGTAGTTTTTGTAAACCCTAAGATCAATCTTTCTAAGATAAGGAGCTCCATCCATGCTGACTTTGACAAACATCCCAGAAATCTCAGCAGCCTCACTTTTCTTCATCTGCTGAAGGCTGTTCTTCCTGTATGACCTGATTGGTGGCCACCCCACAATCTGTGCTCTGCCATAATCATACACATGCATATATACAATTAATATCACTATATATATATCACATATATTATGAAAACTTATATATATATATGTATGTGTGTGTGTGTATTATATACGTTGTATATGCACTTACTTGGCAGGAGGAGCAGTTTCTTCTCCGTCATGATCAGATTTCTCTTCTCTAGTGATCTCCGGAGAATGTCGTTTTCTGTTTTTGAGAGCTGAAGAAGAAAGTGATGATTGGTCTTGATGATGATCCTCGTTGGTTTCTTCTTCTGTTCCTGGCAAACCCAATCTCAGCTCCGTTGCCTTGAGGTTGATCATCAGATCATCTTTCTCATAAGCCATTCCACTTTCCATTTCTTCCTCTTCAGATAATTCACTCCAAAAGATAATATGTGTAGTGAACAAACAAAACTTCTTCTTCTTCTTCTTCTTCTTGTTTCTTGTTCAAGATTGGTGCTTTTTGTAAATATAATAACAAGGCAGGTTCTTGAAAGTTTCTTATAATAAGCGTTGTGTTGGGAAGGTGGGAATGCAAGGTTTGTATTTTATAGTTATATATATTTATATATATATGTAAATATATGTGTGTGTGTATATATATATATATATAAAATAAATGGTGGGTGATATATTATAATAAAGAGGGGTTTATGAGTTGTTAAGTGTTATATTCTATCTTCTTCTTGTTGTTATTTCAAAGGGAATGCATGAATTATGGACAAAGGCAAGCTCAGGTGTCGGCTGCAATAGCAGCACCTTTGAGGCGACTTGCCTCTCTCAATGGGGGACAAGAATGGGACAAGCTCAGCCGCCCATATGGAAGACTTGATTGGACGGCCCTGATCACTTCTGGGGCTTCGTGGGGAGCAAATCACCACCCTTGGCTCTAAGCATGCCCATGTGAAAATTGGGTCCCACATTGGGCGTTGGGTATGGGCAAGGCATGGTCATGTGGGGACTCAATTTGGTGCAGATTTTTTTTTTTTTTTTTTTTTTTGAAATACCTTTAGAATTGGTTTTTTATTTTATTTTATTTTAAAAAATATATGACATATTTTGGCATTGTGGGGTACATGACCATGTGTTAGGGCATGTGTACATATGGTCAAGCACCCTGAATCCCAGATTTTTTTAATTTTTTTTTAATTTTTTGTGCACATATATTTTCTAATTTTTAGTTCAAAATTACATGAGTGACGTGCTATTCAATCTGAATATCTGCATTCTGCAGAAAGCAAGTTGTTTGACAATTTCTATGAGGAGATCACCTATATACTTGACTATTTGATTTCATTTTTTTGTAACTTGGGAATGAAAACAAAAATATACTTCTTTACAATAAGAACACTTCACCATAGTTCCTCTTTTCGCTTTGAATAAGCTAATATACTTCCATTCTTATATATATAAAAAAAAAGTCAATATATTACTTTTCAATAATCCATGTTGAAAAGTTCTATTATGTACCTTGTTAATAGAGAATGCTATGATAAAATATGAAAAATATGCTATTGATCATAGAACAAAGTTATAGACCACCAAGTTCAATTAAATTTCATCATCATATTTTTCTTAAAAAAATGATATGATTTATTTAACTTACAGCTTAAAATCGTGTCCAAATAAAGTATTTTCTTTTTCAAACCCTGCAACGTACATGATTCGGCTTTATCAATATACCACTTGTTTGAAGCTAAAAACTTCTTAGTTGAGTGTGTGTATATGTATGTATATGTGTGTGTGTGTGTGTGTGTGTGTGTGTGTGTATTTACATTTAGCTTTCTGTTGGTAGGAGAATCATTGAATTTTGATCCTTTGACACGTATCTTAATAGTTTTAATGGCTTTTCGTTAACCCTTAAAGACGTGCATTAATATATATATATATTATTTTTTTTTTTTTTTGAACTTGCAGGGGGATAGGTGTATTGGAGAAGAATGTGCTTCTTTTAGTTAGAATTAGATTCATTGTGCTTGTTTTCTCTCAATTACTTTGTTTCTTTCTCGATTTCAGACGAACATTTACAGTCTTTCTATGGCCGAGATAGAGATCCGTGATAAACATGCAATTGTGCAACTTTTTTCCTTCTTTCGCAAGTAGCCCTCTATAGCTAAACAGTATGAACATCAACATGTTGGAATCAAATTCGTGAATGGTCTTTTCTCAGATTCTATTCTGTAAAGTATACATTAAGTACGAAAACAAAATAAGAAACACAATTAAAACCAAAAAAAAAAAAAAATGAAGTAAAAAACCAATGATTCCTAAATCCATTCTAGAGCTACTAGCTATATATTTAGAGAATTAACACTTTTACATTTTCTTTGATCGATTTACATATATTCTTTGAGACTAATAGTCATTACGTTATTTTGGATACTAAGTAACCTAACAGTTGACCGGTCAATTTCCTAATCTAATTATACAAAACATTTGTTTATTAATTTAGTCAATTATACCCTAACGAGTCAATTACTGCCGCATTACTGTCTATTTAACAAAACCCTAGTCTTTCCACTATATACAGTGAGGATCTACTGGGGAAGAAAAAGAAAAACAGAGAGAGAGATAATGGAAAAGGTTGAAGGAGAAACTATATGAACAGTAATTTTTGGCTCAAAATTTAGCTTTATATGTAGCTAGCATTAGCAAAAAAGCAAAAATAATAATAATAAAAAAAGGATAAACGATTATATTGAGACTTTCTTAGGGCACAATAACATGGAAATGCCTACTTGTGTGCCCTCACGGGCAGAGTCCCACCATGTCCAATGGTCTGAACCATCATGCATATATAACAGTCATTCTAAGCTGTGCAATCTACAAATTCATTGACATTTGGGGTCCATTCCTGCGGCACCCGTGCGCATTAAAAAGTAGGTCAACAATTATCATCATCATCATCATTATGTTTTAGTGCATGCATGATGTTGCTCATCATATATATGATACATGCACATATAGGGGTAAAAAAAAATTTCTTGGGAAAAATTAAAAACGACGATAGGATATTTTAATCAACTTAACGCTTGGTTGAATATTTGTATAATTGCTATAATAAGATATTGTTATTCTTGATAGTACCTAAGCACACGAGTATCATACCTTCATTAAGAGAACACTTGGGAAATGTTACACCTAATATAAAAAGGGTTAAAACATACCCCTTAGCAGAAAAACAAATAAGAAAAAAGAAAAAAAAAAAAAAAAGAAAAAGGTCACAGAAGAGTTCTAGGGCTTTAGAACAAGCTGAGAATTATGCTCGTTTATTTTGCTGATTCGAGTTGAGATGTGATTTTATGTAAGAGTTTTTTTACTGTAGTAAAAAAGTTAGATGTGACTGTTTGTGAGAGCTTTTTACTGTAGCAAAACTCGAAGTCTAAACTCGAATAAGCGAAACGAACGAGGCATTCTTAAGTCTTGTCATCAGTGGTGGCAGCATAGCTGCAACGAACAATCATTTCATGATTTTCTCTACTATCGATATTTTATTCTCGACATCCCCACTTAAACTTACGAAATTATAAGATTATGTATATTTGACGTGCATCGACCTTCAGAGATTGTTAATGAGAGCACAGACAAATCATATATTTATGTTTTACTTGTGGTCTCAGTATTGTTTGAAAATGGTGCTAAGCGGAGACATGAGGGTACTATTAATCCCGTTGTGCGGCCTTGGGATGAAAAACTGAACACGGTTTTAGTGTACTCCAAACAATTAGATGAATTGATGGTGTGAGGTTCTCAATCTCCGGGCTTTGGCAGATTTTGGAAATTAATTATAAGTAGTTTTACATCATAAAGGACCCAAACAACTTATCGTACGGAATATTATATGTTCAATGATCTGTTTCACCTATGTTGGCTATTTCGGGTTCTTGTCATTATTGCTGGATCAAACAGGGTGAAAGCAACGTGGATAAAATCCACGCAAAGTTAGCTGAAATTTGTGGTATTTGACCGTCGAAAGGCCAGCAAAAATAGATACGCATTCAAGTCTTGATGTTTCCACTTGTGGTGCTAAAACTTGAAGCTTGGCAAGATTCAGTCCAAATGAGCTCAAAGGAAGACAGATAGAGATGCATGCACAACTAAGATTTGGTACAAAATGACTCGTCTATGTATGGAGATTATGAGATAATTTTTTTATTTTATTTTTTGAAAATTTCAAAAATATATAGTTGGCAAATGTTTGACCAAGCACTACTGTTTGACTAGCTATGTCTTCGTACAAAGATTCCAGTTCATGTTTGGTATCCAAGAAAATCGTGTGGTACGTACGTGTGGTGGTGATCATGGGTGAACTTTATTAATAGGGTTAATCTCAATAACTACCATTGGATTCTACACGAAATTTTACTTTCATGACGCTTACAAAGTTCTAAAACTAACCCTAATCTATCTTTTAGTGACAAAATTAGTGTTTTCATTAGCTATTTGTGAAAGAAAAAAAAAGACGAAAACAACACCTAAATTGTACGTGGTGCGCAATTGGATTATTGAAGCGGCTTTGTACGTAAAGGTGGCAATTCATGTTAGTGGGTCTTGTTCGTGTCAACTTATTTATTAATCATTTCAGAAAACATTAACCCAAACACGGCCTGTTTATTAAACGCATCAAAAGTGTCAACCCAAATACGACATATTTATTAATCATGTTAATTGTGTCAATCCATATAACGTGTTTAAATTAATATTAACTAATATAATAATGACTTATTTAATACGGCCAAGACGGGTTTAATTTGTTTATTAGTCAATTTATCTTTTCTTTTAAGATTTTACCTACAAATATTAAAATTCACATTATTCGTATTTAATATGTCATATATAAACTTTCATGTTATATCACATATCATTAGATTGCAGATGACACATATAGTTAATCGTGACAATTCGTGTCACTTCGTGTTAGGAGGTCAACCATAACCCAACCCATTTATTAATCGTGTTAACCCGATTATGACCCAAATCCATTTATAGTAAACTTAAACTCATTAACTTTGTGCTGGTTTTGAGTCATGTCGTCGTCTCGCTATCCGGATTGCCAGCCCTATTTGTAAGACGTTAGAACATAGCATTTAGAGAAAAAAATCATAGCATCCTCACGAGATAGAATGTACCAAGAATATCACTATACTAAATCATCCTTCAATAAGTTGTTCCTGCCTTGAAAGACATTAAAATGCTCACTTAAATAGTACATGGGTGGTACATAATCTATTTCGTCCAAAATTTAGAGCAGATGTAACAGAAGACTAATTTTGTCATACCAAATAGATCAGGATCGATTTCGCGACGTTCTAAACATTAAAGACCATAGTGAAATTTGATATAAAGTTCAAGATATTTTTGGAGTTACGATTAAATTTTACAGGTTTTTCTTCTGTTTTGTTGGCATCATATATAACCTAATTATTGTGTCTTTATCTCTTCCATTGTTGGTCTAAATACGTAAATATAACTTAAGACCTCACTTAGCCATCGTTCGCTTCGCAGATTCGAGTTTTCAATTCGAGCTGAGATATGATATTTTATGAGGGCTTTTAACTATAGCAGAAAAAATTAGATGTGACATTTTCTGAGAGCTTTTAACTGTAAAAATTTAAAACTGAAAACTCAAATCGGTGAAATGAACAAAGCCTTAGTTACAGGAAAAACTTGATCAACGTGTCTTAGTAATATATTCCTTTTTTGTCAATGAAAAAGCAGGCAAATATTCTTTTAGGCCTAGAAAGACTAAATATTCTACCCAACAAAGCAAAATTTGCTATCCTACAACTTAGCATCAAAGAGCATATATATGATTCAGATTCTATCATTAAGAAATTCTTGCCCATGTTTGTGGCTGCAAATTATGCAGACAATGAGGCCCTTATACAGATGTAATGGGCTGGACTTTTCTTGATTTGGCTCAAGTAGCAAAGTCGGTGCTAATACCTAATTTGTGCACCTATCTTTAGGATCATAAACCACTTTATCCCAAAATGCAAAGCAAATCAAAGAACCTAGAATAAAGAGAGAGAGAGAGAAAAAAAAAAAACCGACATTAAGCATCTGGGTCAGCATTTGTCTTGAAAATTAGTGTTGGGATAATGAGATTAGCCCCAAATTAAACTTAGTGGAGGGGTTTAATTAAGAATTAAGGACTAGACAAAGTGACAAAATACAAGTAAGCTTTGGTCTTTAATGGTCCCCCTTAGAGCCACCCAAAAAGGAGAAAACTCTCAAGAGAACTAGAAAAAAATACCCTTATTCTTCTTCTTTCTTCTTTTTTTTTTTTTTTTTTTTTTTTTTTTTTTAAAAGAGCACTAGACAAAATACTTGTGTCAGAATTTGGAAGGAGGGTCAGTTTTCCAAGCATTTAAATCCGTGGACTTCCTCTACAATAAATCTTAAGTTCTCTGCATGATCAATCATCTCTGGCTTTGGACCACTTTTGCAATTGGGGGTCCAACCATTTTTGCATCTTGCATTTTGCACCTCCATTTCAACATCTTTCAATAATATCGAACCAACAAATTTGTGTTCCACAACAAACCCAACCCCACTCCAGCCTCACAATGTCTTTCTCACATTATGCTGTTTTATATATGTGTACATGTGCGTGTGTATACGCACATATATGTCTATATATAAGCCTGAGGAATAAAGATTTATAGTGATGCTGGCTTGGTTGATATTGATCTCAATAAATGACTAAAGTGACATTTATGTCCCATGCACAAGCCCTCTAATTAATTTCGTTCAAAAGAAAAATCAAGAAGCTTAAAGGATGTAGAACTTTGGTCATTTTAGGTTTTCCATTGGTAGGCCATGATAAATTGGTACTATGCACATGGAGAGAAGGATTGAAAAAAAAAGTGGTACATTTTGTCATTGTGAGAATTTGAGCAAAACCTTGAGGTAGTGAAGCAGGATTAAGTTTTCCTCTCTAAAATTGGGTTAGTTTTAGGATTAATTTCAAAAATTTCTCCCGAATTATGACCTTTGTAACACTTTACTATTCAAATTTTAAAAAGTAACATCCGTTCCCCCTGAACTTTGTTCCGTTAACAATTTTATCCTTCCGTTACAATGAGTGATGGAATTACCATGTGTCACTTATTTAGTGAGAATTGAAAGTGTAATTCACTTATACCCTCCTAATAAGATAATTCTCCATTTTTATTGAAAAAATTCACCATCTTCGTTCCCATTTTGCTTCTTTTTTTTGCCTCCCCTCGTTCATCCATGGCAAGTTCCTGCCGTACAAATAGTGGCGGCAGCGGATGGGTAAACGAAGAAATTTGAGGTCCTAGTCAATATCGATGTGGGTTGGATCCGGTAGTGAAGACATCACACACGAAGAAGAATCCGGGAAGACAATTTTATGGTTGCATTCGGTATAAGGTAAATCATTTAACATTAGACAACAAAGCTTTTGTATATTTGGGTTGAATTTGGTTAATTTGGGTATGATTGGAGCTGTGGGTTGATTCTGTTTTAGTTTGGGGGGAATTTTTGAAATTAATCATTCATTTTATGATTGAATGCATAATGAAGAGGAGAGAGGCTGTGGTTTCAGAAAGTGGCTTGATATTGGAGAAAATTTCCGTGCAAGAGAGCTGGTTCCAGAATTAAATTTCAGTGCAAGAGATGTGGTTCTAGAATTAGTCGAAAGACTTGACAAGTTGAACCAAAAAATTGATAGCTTGGATGAAGAAATTATGAAGTTGAAGGATGCATTTAGAAAGAAGAGTGTAGAAACTGAGATGAAAATAAAAAAAAAGAGTAGGGATTATGTTTTTAATAACCTAGGGTTGTTGCAGGTTAATTTACGATAATACCCTCATCAGATGGGTCATGTACCTGACACGTGTCGATTTTCGTCACTCATTATAATAGAAGGATAAAACTTGTTAACGGAACAAAGATCGGGGGGAACAAATGTTATTTTTTAAAATTCGAAAGACAAAGTGTTACAAGGGTTATAGTTCATGGGAAAATTTTGAAATTAATCCTTAGTTTTAATTTGTTTTGTAAAATAGAAGTTTAACAATTTAATAGAATTTGATGAAATTTGTTATGATTCAAGAAAGTTAACTACAAGTAAGAGATTTTTGAAAAATATGAATTAGTTAGATCCCACCATAACTTCATTATAGTTTGTGTCTAGTGGGGCTATGACTGGGTTAAATAGAAATGTTCGAGATTTTTATGCCCTGTGGAATAATTTTTCGTGTAAGAATGAGTTAGGAACTTTTGATTCCTTTTGTCTCCAAATCGGATCAAAACTGTTTTATGGGTCGGGTCATGGTACAAACTCCAACCTGGTTTTGTGGACAAAAAGATTAGGAACTTGGAAGCATCATGGACAGCTAAACACGTGTGGTGTCCATGATGTGGATGACGGGGAAAGTTGTGGGGCCCAAAACTCTCAAGCCACAAGAGAGTCTTTGAGGGAATGGGGCCCAGCCCATGATATCTGGGAGCATAGGCCTGGTTTTGTCGGCAACTCATCGGCCCTAATGGAAACAGCCCAGTAACTTCTCTTTGATTTCGCAAAAAACCAAAAAACTAAAATATAAAAAATAACTAAAAAAGCGAGAAGGGAAGAGAAAAGTGGCAGCTGAGATTATGGCCACGTCGACGCACGCAACACCATTCGTTGGCTGTTTGTGAAATAATAATATCAAGAGAATATGGGACCCACATCCCCCAGGCAAAGGAACCTACGAAAAATCAGAAGATTAGAACCGGATTCTGCTGTAGAATCTCGATGCTCATATTATCATATGAAACTATGTCATACAATACACACACCTTTATATATATATATATATATATATATATCTTTGTGTGTTTGTCCAGTGTAGTAGTAGCAACAGAGTTACAGAAATTGATGGTTTTCTTGTCTTGCCGTCCAAGAATATTGATGGTTTTTGATAGTTTTTTTTTTTTTTCAGAGATGGTGGAGAATGATAGTTTTCACAACTGTTTAAAATTTTACTTGTGGTGTTGGAGTCCTAGTTACAATATTTATACATAATATTTCATTAGTCATTTCTTTTTGTACGTTTAATTCCGTACATGTAATATATTTACACATTCGTATTATTTAAGTAGGTTGATAAGACTAATATTCTCGTATAGAAATTCGATCTATTTTAGTGGCCGAGTCAGTTGTTCTCAAAGTGCTAATGATCTCTAAGGATTAACTTGAGATTATGTATGTACATTAACCTCTACTTATCTTTATAACTTTTTCATAATTTGCAATACAAAATGTTTGATGAAGCAAAAATATGCTAATGCATATAAATCATGAAAGTGCTCGTTAATTAAAAGAAGGCCTATGGTACAATATATATGCAAAAAAGTACAAAACAAATATGCAAATATGGTCAACTTTAATCGAGGACCTTAACTTCTTTGAGTCATTTGTGAATAAAGGTTTCAGTTATGACTGTAGTTGATCAATGCATGCGAATAAGATTCACCACGTAGTTATATACTACCAGAAACTGCAGGATTACCTACATATTTTTTACCTACAAATTTTTATGTGAGTAAATCTTTCGTTTACCCACACACTGTTTTTTAGAGGGAAATTTTTAAAATTACTCCTTAAAATGGAGTCATTTTTTGTTTCTGCCCCTTAACATTAACCCATATAATTTTACTTTTTAAACTAGAACTAACCAAGTGGTAGAATTTTTCAAAAATGATATTTTTAATAAGTCGTGTACTTAAAAATGTAGAATTTATATATATATATATATATATTTTTTTTAAATGTATGAGTAATAAATGTATTTGTAAAAGATATTTTACCTTCACATATACCCTGACGATCACTTGAGTTTGAATGAGAGTCACTCGGTAAATACAAGTTTCCTGCAACTGTAATTGCAATATAATTATCCGTTAAGAATATTCCAAGGGTTTAATTAAGTATAGGACAATGTTACCCTCAAAAAAGTGTTTCTATATTTTTCCATTTATTCATGTTTTTTCTTTTTTGGTTTTTTGAATTGAGTGGGAATAGAGAATTCAAATTCTAGGTGTCAATAATATTTGAAGACAGAGAGTATGTATTTACAGTTAGATTATCATTATAACGATATCCATTCAAGTGTTTACTCATACACTATAAAGGTAATTAGATTATTCTCACTCTACATCTCAATAGATAATAGAATAAATTTCATAAATACTCCTTAAAATATGTGTGCCACTTCAATATGTTACTTAAATTTTAAAAGTGATTCATTTCATTCCGTGAATATAAAGTCGTTCAAAACACTCCTAAAGTTTCATAAATGTCTCTTGAAGGCTCCAACTAATGATTTTGTCTTTCCACTGATTTTTTCTTAAAATAAAATAAATCAGGGAATAAGTAGACATAAAATTATGAGAGACAAGTGAACTTAAAAACAATAGTTTGAAGGCATTTATGAAATTTTAATTAGTATCATGTCATCATTTCATTGGTATTATAGATCATAGATTTAGGCAAGATGCGTACCTTTGAAGCATTTTAAAGGAAATGATTCCTTTCAAAAGTTTTAAGGCATGGTGAATTAAGATACATAGTTTAAAGGATTCTATGAAATTAATCCCAGATAATATAAATAAGCACCAGAAAAAAAAAAAATCAATAGTTCTCATTCATATATTCCCTTTTAATTGTTTTTTTTTTTTTTTTTAAAATAAAGTGGGAGAGCAATTAGCATTGATGATCTTTAGCACATTTCAATTTTGACATCCACAGAGAAACCAATCCTCTATTAAGCCATTCATCCAATATAGTAGAAAGAAGAGTTATTGACGTTGTTAGTCCCTAACTTTTGAACACTGTGATATTTTAGTTCATGAACTTTTAATTTTTACATATTAGTTTGTGAACTTTTAATTTTTGACCATTTTAATCCGTGATACTAAAATTGACGAACTATTTCTAAACTTTAAAATATATAATCTACCCTTATCATAAAATAACTTAAACTTTTAGGTAAACAGCTATAGTAAGTGTAAAATGTCATAGTTTTACTTTTTTATTATTATTATTATATATCAACCTCAAAACGGCATTATTCGACAGATTCCTAAATTTTCTCTTTTTTTATTTATTTATATACTTTTTAATTCAAACACATCTTTAAATGGGCTATTGAAAGTCTTACAAAATTGGCCCAAGCTACTGTAGATGGGCTATCAGTTAGGACAGGCAGATTCTTAATTGTAACATCCCAATTCCAACAAGAGCTACCTAGGCTATTACGTTAAATCCATGTTCCCATGTCACAAAGCCCCACTTGACTCTAAGCTACGTACATAACTATGACATGCATGGAATGCAAATGAGGGTCGGACTCACCATTGGATATGGTTATGTCTGTTTTTGGCCATTGGATATGGTCATGTCTGTTTTTGACCATTGGATTTGATTAAAAATTTATTAAATCGAAAAAATATGTAAAATAATGAGTTTTTAATATCTAACGGTTGAAACAGAGAACTACTGGTTTCTTTTATTCAATACCTACCGTAGAAATATTCTTCAAAAAAGATACTTGACAAGAATATTTTCGCTACATATATGCATGTGGGAATGGAAGCATAAGAAAGAACATATGGGAATACTTAAGCTATCTACATTTCACTTATGACGATATGATATCAGTTTTCTTTGACAATCTGCTTGATTTTCTTCTTTAATTAATATCTTCTTTTACATATTGGAATTTCAAAGTCGGGATATGATCTTTACGAGAATATTTATCATTTATGGATCACCTTAATTTGCAAGTTCTTCCTATATCTTTTAAGGGCATTTCTATTAGCCTTTGAAAGGTTAGTTAATGGTTTGTTTTTTGAAGTAATATGATTGATCTTGCATCTATTGGGCAAAATGCGCTTAATTAGACAAGATCATTCTTGCCTCTTGGTCACAAAAAACTAATATAACCACTTTTTTTTAAAAAATATTTTCTTTAGTTATAAAAATCCACTAATCATGAGCATTTGAAATGGTCATGTCTGTTTTTGACCATTCGATTTGATTAAAAATTTATTAAATCGAAAAAATATGTAAAATAATGAGTTTTTAATATCTAACGGTTGAAACAGAGAACTACTGGTTTCTTTTATTCAATACCTACCGTAGAAATATTCTTCAAAAAAGATACTTGACAAGAATATTTTCGCTACATATATGCATGTGGGAATGGAAGCATAAGAAAGAACATATGGGAATACTTAAGCTATCTACATTTCACTTATGACGATATGATATCAGTTTTCTTTGACAATCTGCTTGATTTTCTTCTTTAATTAATATCTTCTTTTACATATTGGAATTTCAAAGTCGGGATATGATCTTTACGAGAATATTTATCATTTATGGATCACCTTAATTTGCAAGTTCTTCCTATATCTTTTAAGGGCATTTCTTTTAGCCTTTGAAAGGTTAGTTAATGGTTTGTTTTTTGAAGTAATATGATTGATCTTGCATCTATTGGGCAAAATGTGCTTAATTAGACAAGATCATTCTTGCCTCTTGGTCACAAAAAACTAATATAACCACTTTTTTTTTAAAAATATTTTCTTTAGTTATAAAAATCCACTAATCATGAGCATTTGAAAGCTTTTTATACGTATAAATGCACCCCTAAACAGTGTTCTAATTTTGAACTTGTTATTACTTTTCAAAATCTTGTTAAAGTTTCTACTTCCACAAAGTTTGTCTACTTTTTCTCCCTTATCTTGAAAGACAAAAATAATAAAAAAGAAGAAAGAAATCAAGGAAGAAAAGACCAAATATTTACAGTATATATACGCCTTTTTTCTTTTTTTTTTTCCTTTCAAAATAGTCTAAATTATATGTGCAAGTAAATTGAAAGCAATAAGAAAGTAATTCTCTTCAAATATTTCTTTTCGGTAACTTAATCAATATTACAATTAATTATTCAAATAATCTTCCTCAAAAAAGCATTAGGGATTTTGTCACCCACTATCGGATCATTGAGTATCCTCTTTGGTTTCAGTAAAATTGACTCAATCACTCACCAAAGATTACATTACGTTTCATCATGAATGATATCACTTCTTCAAAGCTATACCTAAACAAAAACAAATCAAATTGATTGACTTCAATATCTTTTAAACCGATGATATATTATTCTTTCAAAAAAAAAAAAAAGAAATTTAGTAATATAGTTTAATATATAGAAACCGCGTAAGTTAGAAGAAATTAAAGATAATGAAGCAAAAGGGGCAGCCTGGTTTTTAGGCAATATGTTAAACTAAACATTCCCACCAAGAACTTTATGTACTGGTCAGCCCCCACAATGGTATCCCATTGTCCCTAATTCCACCAACATTAGGAATATTATTATTGCGGGGAAGATTCTTGAATAGTTCTATATTTGGGGCCAAAAAATAATATGTATAAAATATTAGGGAACATTAATAATTTATAAGCATGCAAGATTCGACCATATAGGATATGTAATTAAACTATATGCCTGCCTTGGAAATTAGTGTAAGAATATAGATCAAGTTTGAATTTGGCCTAATGCTTGTCAAATAGGGACTTCAAATATAGAGGCCGCAGCAGCAGCCTATATAATTTGGAAATAATTAATTAATACATAGGCCTCAAAAAATAATTAATAAAAACATGTTTTATTATGTATATAGTTATTGTAACACATTAACTACAAATACGTGATAACATATTTATTATATGCAATAAGCTAGACAATTTATACGGGATGTCTAAACTTAAATCCAATATCAGTTATTCTCTCTTGTGATTTACTTCTCTAAGGGGGAAAAAAAAAATACGACGAAGTGTGTGGTTTATGGATTAAGAGTCAGAATTTTTTCTTTTTTTTTTTTTTTTTGGTTGGTAATGGATTAAGAGCCAGTTGTGAATTGTGATATTCAATATGTTAGTTATAAGTTGGTAGTGGGGTATAAATCTTAAAGGTCTTATACTAAGCAGACATAAGAAAAAAGCTACTCATTAGGCAATTTTGGCCTTTACAACAATGTCATGTGCATTGGTTTGACCATTTGACCACAACTAATTAAGCAGGATTAGGATTTGAGGACCACCCTAAACACCCAGCACATGTAGGTTAGTGCAGTGTATAATTAATAAGAGAGATGGGTTTTGCCAAAGCCTTTATCTAAACAAATAGTACTGATTGACTGGGATAGGGACGTGTTTGGGATTTCAAAGCAAAAAATTGGTTTCTTGTATTCTTATACCAGAGATGATTGGGTCCCCCACATTAAGTTCCTGAAGATCGAAAAAGCCATGTTTTTATTCAAGCAGTCCTTTTGAGTACTGTTTATACATATACATATATGTATGTATATTATGTATAATATATAATAAGGTGATAATTCGTGTCACGCATCGTGTTCGTATTGTGTTTTGTTTGTTTTTTTTTTCTTCTAAATTTGCAATTAAACTGAACACAATTTGTGTTTTTCATATCAGTTTTAGATAAACCAAAATCTAGTATGTATTTTTTTTTCTTAACTCTAACTCGAGATATTCGTATCGTTTTTAAATCGTTTTGTCGTATCGTGATCCAGTTTGCCAGATCTTATTATGTGTAATATTTTGTGCGTGTGTGTAGTGTACGTGTTGAAAATATGTGGCTAGGAGAAAATTATGAGAAAATATATTGGCGATAATTATCAAAGAGAGAGAGAGAGGGGGGGTAGATTATAAAGAAAAACCCAGAGAGGAGGTTGGGGGACGTTGACAGGGCAAGGGCACAGCTAGGATTGGGGATGTTTCCTTCCATTGGAGATGTGACCTGTCTCTAAGTCACCACCATGCCCTAAAAAGCTTTTTGGATGAATGATGTTGGATAGTTTGGAAACTGCTATCAGTTGACATGTATAATATTCATCATGTGTGTTGTAGGGGCAAATATATATATATATATATATATATCTCGTAAAGATTCAAACTGATGATCGTGGTAATTTTTTTTTTTTTTTTCCCTTTCTTTTCGTGATTGAG